>NC_068343.1:10063257-10197155 GCF_014633365.1 Diospyros lotus | reverse complement strand
TCACAGTGATGATCCTTCATGTTCCTCAATGCAGTTGACACTTGTTCATTATGGTGATGACTAATTTGCTGGGGCAATTGACTATCATTGCTTGAAGTACTTGTTTTCAACTTCATGCAACTTGTATACATCGGTAATCACTTGCAGGAACCATGTAAAATATGGTCATTCAAGTGATAACCCAATAGCTGACCCTTCTTATGGATTAAAGCTTGGAATTGTTGTTGTTAATTAAGTGACCCACCAAATGGTAACAAAAGATTTATATATTGAATTTGTGTCATAGGAAAATCCATAGATGACTTGATTATCCAAACCTAGTGACCTACTGCTAACCAAAAGGCCCAAAACTGAAAACATAAATGTCTAGATGTGTACCAAAACCCAGCATGGAAACCAGCCGAGTCAAATCTCTCAAAGAACCTGTTATGAGAGATCTTTACAGTTTTAGAGAAGCCCCTGCAAATGTTTAGGAACTGAATACTACCAGAACTTAATGTCCTTTCTGATTGAGATATAGTTCATACACACTGACTTGTATCACAGTGGTTGGGCATTTGAAGCAGCTTACCAAATATCAAGCCGTGTGTTGGAAACTCAGTCCAGGCCTGTTTATGAGGCAGTACTAATTGATTGCTACTAAATTTCTTTGTTGAATGGAAGTTGGAGGTTTCCCCATGTGTTTCACGAGCTTGGAAGCGATCAAATTATTGATATCTGGTCAGCAAACTCAACTGGTATGGCATGTGATTATCCTATTGATGCTGAGTTTGGGTGCGATGTCTACTAAGTGAATCCCGTGGTTCCTGTAAGCATCCATTTACCTTGATTTCTCTTATACAAATGGAGGGAAAAGCATCTATTTGTGAAGATTCCTGCACATCCACTAGTATTTGGAGATAGATTTCAAGGGAATATGTTTCTTTTTGGACTGTGAGATGCTTTTCTTATGCCACTGCTTTTGTTTCGGAACAAATCATAAATTTATCCCAGATTAGGTTCCAGGGAAGAATCAATGAATTTCTTGGCAAAATACTACACTTTTTAACCAAAGCAATGAAAGTCTTGTAAAAAAAGTTACTTGGTGAATTGTGGCATTGGCAGGTATCTAATTACAAGTCTTAGTGTATTGCAAATAGTTAATTTTTAGGGGTTTTTTTATTTTCTAATAATTTCTACTAGGAGTGACAAGCCCGGAGTGTAGAATGTCGCTTTGAATGGTTTTCAATATGGTTAAAGTCATAATAATTTTAATTAATTTGTGAATTGTAGTATTTAAAAGAAATCTGGCTTTTCATGCATGCTCTTACATGAGATGATGGATGAAATCTTCATTTAGGGCTAAGAATATGCTAATCCTCAGTTGTTGAACATGGCATTCTTGCATTTAGGGAAGGCACTTGTCCCTTGGAAAGTTAGGACATATTCTTATCTAACAAAAGGGAGAAAGTGAGATAAAATGTAATTAAAAGTTGCACTATCACTATTCTTGATAAGAAGGAAAGGGAGAAAAAGCTTAAAAAAAAAAAAAGGAAAATAAAGATGGCATTCTTTTGTGACAGACAGATTTTGGCTAAGAAAGAATTGAAAAATAAAGGCAAATGTGCCATCATCTTCCCTACCAGTTTAGCTTTCATTCCGTTTCTGTTAAAGTGATTTGATATTATTGTGTCCAAATTTTTAATTTTATTTTTAGTCTAAAAGGAAGGAACTGAATTCTAATTTTTTGGAGAAAATTAGGAAGAATAATAGCTTCTTAAATCATCATATATCCTAACCTTGCAATTAATTCCAAGAAGCTTTGAGGATAGTGATGGAATGAAATAAGTTAATAAAAGAAATAAAGAAGTGAGAGAGAATTAATAAATATAAGCATACAGACATTACAGAAAAAATTATAATTCATATAATCGTTGTGTAATATGAAATATGCAATGGTTTTGTAAAAATTGAACCTAAAAAGAATGTTAAGTGGGCCATTACCCAAACCCAAAACAAGAGGCTCCTTATTCATATCCAAACCTTAGATTTCATTTCCTTGCAACAAAATATCAAAATAGATCATAAATGTGCCTTCTCCTGCCCCCTAACCCTTATTATAATTTGTGATTCCTTGACTTGCCTTTGTTTCAAACTCAGGTATCACCATCATCGCTTAGGAGGTTCCACCATTCTGCCCAATAATAATGAATTGCCAGTATAACAGGAAAATAAATAAAAAAAAAATCTTAAAAAAAAAATCTCATTGTTCATTTTATATGTATATAAATATTGTCTGGCAGCTGGAAGGTGAATTAAAAGACTGGGGGGGTGGGCTGGGGCATGAAAGTCGAAACCACCGTCTGTCCAGTTTCCGCCATTGTCGATCTCATCATCGGTCATCATGACCAGCTCCTCCGCCACCTCCCGCAAGGTCTCTCTCTCTCTCTCTCTCTCTCTCTCTGCATATATGTATATATATATATGTGTGTGTATATATATACGCACTTACAAAAACATAAACATATGTCGGTACATATGAATTTGAGCTCGGTCGTTGCCTGTGTGTCAATTGTGATCTCCGTCGTTTTGTCAGTTCGTTCGTTTTCAGTTATATTTCTTCTCTCTCGTTTTGGTGGTTGTTTAGGCTCTAAGCAAGATCGCTTCGAATCGACTCCAGAAGGAGCTGGTCGAGTGGCAGGTCAATCCACCCGTGGGGTTCAAGCACAAGGTCACCGATAATCTTCAAAGGTTTCTCCTAGGGTTTCTTATTTTACGCGATAATCGTTTTCCCTCTTTTTTGTGTCCGATAAAATCGACTGAAATTGATATGAGATTTTGTATTGTTCTATCCAAAGCATTGAAAATTCAACTCGTAACAACTTATTTTACGATGCGTATATGTACGGTATAGATGCTTGTAGGTTAGGTGTTTGTATTTCGTAGTCTGAATTTCTGGGTTGTTGGTGGAAAGGTGGGTAATTGAAGTGAATGGAGCTCCGGGAACGCTTTATGCCAATGAAACGTACCATCTTCAGGTCGATTTTCCTGAGCACTATCCCATGGAAGCGCCACAGGTGGAGACAGGAGTTATTCAGATTTTATTTCTACCTTCTCTTCTGTTTTGTTCTTACCAACGTATGTATTTGATGCAGGTTATATTTTTGCAGCCGGCTCCCCTGCACCCTCACATCTACAGCAATGGCCATATTTGTTTAGGTAATCTTGTAGGTGTTTCCTCAGATTTTGGCTGTTATCTATCCCCGAGTTCCTGAAGTGATTTCTCTGTTCCCCCCCGGCCCCCTGCCATTTATCATTCATCTTCAGACATCAAATAATTCCATTTTCCACTTGATCAATTAACCTCTACATTGGATAAATAGCATAACATTTTGGCTTTTGGCAAAATTATGCGGGACATGTGGCTTACCTCAGAATTTGTCGATTGTGCATGCATGTTTTTCATTTTTGGTTGTTTTACTTCCATAACAAGAAGATGACGTTGCAGCATTTTTCTTCCATTACGTTCTCCATAACTTTATGAATATTTTCTTAGTCACCTTAATACTTTTTATTTGGCTCATGAGCATTTATTTCCATCTTTTACCTTTTCAAGAATGATGAGTGTACATTATATTCAGTAGTCTTATTGAGTAATTTTACAACAGGATATATGTGTTATACTTTTATATGGATCTTTTAGTGTGCTTGAGTCATTTTGAGTGTTTCCTGCATGAAGAACTATTTCTGGCTCTTATCAGCAAGCATTGACATATCTGGCAGCACCAAATCAAATAGTTTGTTTGTAGGGAACTTTTGATATACGTAATTAGAACATTCCACCAGAGCATGAGATTAACTGGAGTATGGGATTGCAGTTGTTGATTTTCTAGCGTTATGATCTTTTGTGTTCTCTTTGATTATATTTGTTGCATTTCAGATTGGATATGATAAACATTCAGCTTTAGAAACACGTGTCTTGCTATTATGAAGGTATTTGATCTCCCAAGATATTTCACCAAACCTCCTTTGAAGCTTTGAGGAGTGCTATGCTAGAATGGTGGCTGTCATCTCCATGATTTCTGCATGTTTGCCAATATAGAATCAAATCAAGCCTGAATCTAATGAATTTTGCAATATGCAGGCACTCATTGTACTTATCCTAAATGAAATTTCTATTGCAATTGTGCACCTCGTTCTGTATGAGGAAATTAGAGTACCTGGAAATATTCTTTGATTTCTTTTGCATGGATTTGGCTCAATTTTATTCTTTTGAACAGAGAATTGACTTATAGTGAGCTACATCTGATTAGTTTCTAGATCTTGCATTACTGGTAGGCTGGAGACTTTTGTGCAGTCTGATTTACATTTTGGTGGTAGTCTAGAACATATGTTTGACCAACTTCGTATTTGGCTTGTAGTCTGATCTCAGGCTTTGGATTTCTTAAGGTTTCTCTGGCCTCTGAAAGGAGGCGATGTTAAAGGACCTGGTGAACTCTATTCTAGCTTCTATTGTTAGTGTGAGTATGTCAAATATCTTTAATATGTTCATAAAATGCACTAGAGGAATCTGCTAATTGTTAGGGAATAAATCAAATGATAAAAAAAAAAAAAAAAAACTTGGAGCAAAATCGCCTGCGCACAAGACAAAATTTACGTGGTTTAGCCAAGAATGCCTACACCCACAGCTACACTAGGTGTTTTTCAATATTTGAGAAGGTTACAATTACAAGAATTATACCCACATATTTATAGACGAAAACCAGGGCTGATAGAACTCCTAATTCGAACAAGATTCCTAATTTGTTTAGGATTTCAGAAATGAATCTTCCAATTCCAATTCTTAATCTGTTTAGGTTTCAGGGGCTTTGCCTGTAAAAGCCCCTGCAAAGGGCACTGCCCCCTTGACCCCTGCCCACTGACCATGTAGTGGGACCCCTGTACCAGTTCATGCAGGTGTCATAAATCAAATCAGACTCCACATCTCCAACGCTAATTGCAGTCTGAAGGTGTAGTTCTCTACCCCAGCCTGACTGTACAAAGAAATTTATCAGATATGGTATACATCAATTACCATGATTAACTTGATTCAAACTTGCTGCATCTTACCATCAATGTGAGTACATGATACTGCATTATAACATCCCAGAGATCTAGACTGTTATTACCAGAGCTGTGTGGATAATTTGAACATGCAGTGTGGTTTGACAATTAAATTCAATTGAGATTGATTTGGTTAGATTAGGAAGGAAGTTATATTTCTAATAAAATTGCTGCTCATGACAAGAGATGTTCGTTGATTTTGATGCATCGACTTCCTTAGGTTCTTCTAGTGTTTGTTTCCTGGATACTTTACTGGAAAGTATTTTCCTGAACTAATCATCATGTATCCACAGAATGACAAAACAGCACAGTAGTTTTCTCCACAACTACTGGGAGAAACAAAGAAAAAGGTGTCATGACCCTAGGGTTTAGCTAGGGTCTTAGAAGTAATTGGAAGGAATTTGGGGAAGAAACAGAGAAGAATTGAAGGGGGAGATTGAATAGAATTAGGGAGAGAATGAATGGAACAGTGCTGAGCGAGAGGGAGGGAAAGAGGGAGAAATTGTAGAGAGAGATATTAGAATTTCAATTATCATTCAACATGTCTTCTCCTCTTACAATGGGGCCTTTATATAAGGCATAGTAGCTAATTAACTAATTTCTAACAACCTCCTAACAGCACCCATGTGCTCTAACAACTTGTGAAAATATCCTAACAAACCATTGCAACCTTATTACAATGATGCTCTTCTATTATTTCTTGGGTCATGACAATTCCCCCCTCCTTGAGAGAGTTCTTGTCCCCAAGAACTTGCAGCAACTATTCATTGCTTTTCATCCAATACCCGCTTTCTCAATCCGTTTCATTCTTCTTGCTTGCTTGCATCTTTTAGGCCTCTTCTTCTTTGTTCTTAGGTTTCCAAGATCCATCCCCAGCATACTTTGGCCTAGAGCTTCAATTGAAGAAATCTGATCAAGTTCAAGTTCGATGCCCCCACCTTCTGCAATAGCTGGCCGATCAAAATTGGTCTCCCTTTCCAATACAAGGATGGATAACGAATCTACAGCCATAGCTGCCTTTACTGTGTTCCCATTCAACCCATGGCCTATCTCTGTTGCAAAAATATCAACAACATCTTCAAAATGCAGCAATGGAGGATTGTAGACTTGCCTTGGATACTCATACCGAGGTTGTTTGTGAGCATTAGCATTAGCAATTGTTGCAACTTCAATTCCAGCCAATGATTCATCCCTCAATGTAGTAGACAACAATTTGGATTTTCCAGTAGGAGCAAAAACCAACACAGCAGCAATAGTTTTGTTTTCTTCAACAAACCCTTCGACTCCCTCCACTATATCCCTTAGTTTTCCTCCAGCTAATGCTATCTTCACCTTCTCGTTGCCTATTTTAACCCAAGTCAAATCCATATTTTGCTCCAAATTTGATTGTTCCTCAGATTTTGGTAAGTCCAAAATCTGAGGAAAAGCTTCAGCACCATCATCCGCATCGATGGATGGTCCTTTAGTCTGATTTGCCTGATCCAATGCTATCTCATTTCCCACAAACTTCTGATCTGGAGCAGTCCCAAACCCTTCCGCCCATGCACTAGCTACCGGGGGTAACGAGTTGGCTTTGGCTTCCTCTATCACTTCATCAATTGCTTCCCTAATATTTCCTTGCAGCCTTTTAATAGGTGCATCTTGGGGTATTATTTCTTCTTCAAAAAGATCCGTGGGCTCCTTTTGATCTGTTGCCCTATCATAATGCTTCTTTTTTTGCCCAAAGTCTAGAGTAGGCAGTGAATCGGTTATTCGTAATCTTGTCTCCTCCTTCGGCTGCTCCACTCTAAGGAATTCTTCCTTGTTAAAGCTTCCGTGATAATCATCAAAATTTTCCACCAGGAAGTTGTAATGATACTTCTTAATAAATATCATCGCGAACTCTTGCAACTTCTCACGTATTATAAGACCAAATTCCTTGCCCGTATCATGTATCTCATTGCTTGTCCCTTTGTCCCTGTTGCTGCCAACTAAAAATGCAGCCTTCTTTGGCTGCCATTGAGGCTCTATTTCAGCTGAAAATGAAACATTCTTCTGCTGCAATTTAGGGCTCATCTGCTCCATGTATGCATTGCTCCCCTTGGCTGCCTTTGTTTCCCTTTGCTCATAGCCTCAAGCACCAACAACCAACGAGCTGGATAAGCTGGAGGAGTCCACTTCCCACATGAAACCCGCCAAATCCGCTGTGCCACTCTGATCTACAACTGAGTTGCCAATTAAACCTGACTAACGCAACGGATAAACAGCCTCCAAAAAATCAATTGACTCCAAAATAGCTGCTATGCCTTCGCCTAACTAAATTAATCAACTCTACTGCTCTGAATTACTAAAAATCTCATCCGAATTCAACTTGTTGCTCCCGATTTTCGTATAATAATTACCAAAATTATTGGCCGAGGGTCACTCACTTGCTGCGCCTTCCAATTCCGAACTGAGGGTGCTTGCTTGTTTGGAGATTAACACCTCCCAACGCCAGCTACCGCCCAATCACCGACCAACACCACCGTTTCAGCTGTCGTTGGCCCTCCTGGCTGTCTGTGTCACCACCTCTAACAGACTCCCACACCAATCGCGAATGCTTCTTAGTTCGTGTTGCCTCTAGTGTTGTCCGCATCGCCCATTTTAGCGGATCTACCGTACTAGTCGTTCGCTCTAGTTGCAAATCCTCCTGGCTTGCTCGTCTTCGATTCCGGATAAGATAACTGAAGTCTTAGCCGCAAGCCAATCCCCTACTTTTCCTTCAGATCCGAGCCAGCACTCCCTTCCTCGTGCATTGGAATCGATTCCGAGATTCAATGGCCGTGGATCACAGGCTCAATTCAGCCTCCAAACCATTGGTTCCAAATCCGCCTAAGCTGCTATCGACGCCTCCAAGAAAATCGAACAACTCTTCTAGATCACAAGCCGTGGTCACCTGCAGCTCCGCTTACCCAACCGCTTCCTGTAACTCGACCGGCTCCGCGAACTGTCCTCCAAAGTAGCCTCAAATCAGTTTCGAGGAACGCCTTGCTGGGTGACTATTTGTCCTTGGTTCCTTAGGAATTAGATCAGACTTGTTGGCCGATCGATTCATTTGAAGCTCCTCGACAGTCGCTCGTATGGCTGGAATTTCACACTACGAACTGATCAGCTCACTTCACCGAGTCGTATCTACCTCAATTCACTACTAAAATCGATGAATTCAAAGCCGAGGAACGATGCTCTGCTTAATCAATTTCGCTAAGAATCGTTGAAATAGACTACCAAAATTGCACGAACCACAGCCGAAGAACGATCGCTCTGATACCATTTGTCATGACCCTAGGGTTTAGCTAGGGTCTTAGAAGTAATTGGAAGGAATTTGGGGAAGAAATAGAGAAGAATTGAAAGGGGAGATCGAATAGAATTAGGGAGAGAATGAATGGAACAGTGCTGAGCGAGAGGGAGGGAAAGAGGGAGAAATTGTAGGGAGAGATATTGGAATTTCAATTATCATTCAACATGTCTTCTCCTCTTACAATGTGGCCTTTATATAGGCATAGTAGCTAGTTAACTAATTTTTAACAACTTCCTAACAGCACCCATGTGCTTTAACAACTTGTAAAAATATCCTAACAAACCATTGCAACCTTATTACAATGATGCCCTTCTATTATTTCTTGGGTCATGACAAAAAGATATTAAAGTTGCAAAAATTATTGTAAACTGTAATTGATGTGACCACAATCCAAGCCTATGTTGTGTTGGAAGGATGGTTTATTGTAATGCAAGAAAGGGAAGGCAATTATGATTAAAGGAATTGCTTTCTTTTAACTTTTTTTTTTGTCATGATTTATTTTTGTTAGATTTGGGCTCTATAATGCTTTATCAATGCTTGTGAGTAACTTAGCCATAAGGGTGACTTACTTGTACATGCAACACCTTAACAGTAACTTAGCCTTTGAGTGACTTACTTGTACATATAAGCTGTTTCTTTCAGTTAGTTACTTGCGAGTGTCATTTTTTTCCTAGTGCTTGTGAGCAATTTTCACCTAATCAAGGTGCTGCATGTGTAGCTGACCATGCATAGCGGGATAAAGTCTTATGTTGTTTCTGTTAAGGTGTTGCATGTAAGTAAGCCACTTGTTTTTTGATTGTCATTGAACAATTGCATACTGCCTGTTCTTTTTCAACTGTCTTCATAAAGAGACTATTTTTGGAATCATTCTTTGGATGACAGAAATTTCTTGATTTATATTCAATTGTATTCTTTACATGTTTCTGCTCTTTGTAATCATCAAAATCTGCCATTTTTGACATTCTTCCAGGATTTGATTTCAAATTTATGCATGACTGGTACTATTCTTCTGTCCGTATGAATTGCATTAAGCTGGTGTTTAATGTTATATCTATGGATGAAGCCTTTCTTATGGGACAAAATGGAGTCTTTGTATCTCTAATGTTAGTTAAGACTGGCCTTGATTGTTCCTATCATGATCATTGGCCTTGATAGTGCTAAAATTTTGTTGAATGATTTTTGTTAAAACGTCTATAAAAACCTATATGGTTATTGATTATAACAACATTGTTGTTGGGCATGTTGCCAATGTTTTGTTTTATTTTATTTTATTTTGATAATCATTTTATTTTATTTTTGTTTCATATACAGTGTATTATATATCTAGCATGTGAGGAGCTGAAACTAATTTTGTACTGGCTCATTTTGTTTTGTAGATATCTTGTATGATTCGTGGTCCCCAGCCATGACCGTCAGTTCAATTTGTATCAGCATTCTCTCCATGCTATCAAGTTCAACTGTGAAGGTCTGCTTGCATTCTAGATTAGAATATTGCTATAGAAACATGAATTTGTTATAAAAATATTTCCACGACATGATGCCACTTTTGTGGTCCTCTAACCTCAAGCCAGTCATAAATCCAAATAAAAGAAAACCTTTTTTACATTATTCTAAATGGTTTTTTAATAGAAAATGATGTTCTTGTACCATTTGTATGAGGAATTTAATGCCCTGGTCCCTTTCAATCCCATGGCACATTCTTCACTGTAGCATAAACCCAGAAATTCAAGACTATATCCTTGTTTTGGCAAAGATAAGCGTTCCCTGAATTGTAACTACTAACCACATGTTCAATGAAGTTATGCAGTCCTGGTATGGTTGCAACTATTTGTATTCTCCTTTCTCTAGCTTGGAACATTTGGGGCTCTGATCGCTCTGATCTTGTATTTGACCTCTGAATGCAGCAACGCCCAGAAGACAATGATCGGTATGTCAAGAACTGTAGAAATGGCAGATCTCCAAAGGAGACAAGGTGGTGGTTCCATGATGATAAAGTATAAATAACAGAGCATCTTTCTGCTTTTTAGTTTATGCGATTTGGAGGCATTTATCTTCCTTGGAAGGAAATTGTGAAACAAAGAACAAGGTAAAAGCAAAAAGGTTCTGGGAAGTATTGAGGGCTTAATTTATGCTGTAAGTTAGTAGGTGGTATTTGTAAATGAAGTGGGAAAAAGAAACTTCTTTCTGGTAACTGGTGACTTATTTATAAGGGATAACTCTGCACCTACTCTCAACCTGAACACTATAAATCGTTACTGTGCCTGTGATCTATTATTGTCGCCTCTAACTCTAGTATTCTCTTGTCCCGAATCACAATTTGAGTGATTCATTTGTGTCTTAACTCATTTTCAGCTTCTTGTTTATGTGTTCTCCTATGAATCAGTGTTTTAACGTTTTTGTTGGTTGTCATCTTTCACATTTTTATAAATCCTCAGCTCATCAATGAAGTATGTTCTTTGTTTATGCTCATCAATGGTAGGGAGAATTTCGGTCTGTAATGCCAAATGGAATTATGGTTTGGCGTGCCCAAGTTGGGAGATTAACACTACGTTTACATATTCCTGGTCCTGGGGGGAAAAAGTGAGCTCGGTTGACATAAATTTTATTCTCGTAAATATGGGAGCAAAACTAATGGGCATTTGTTTTGAGAAATTTCATTTTGTATGATCTGTTGGATCAACAGTGAAATATGCGTGTAGGCAGGCACATAAATTTTCAGGTTTTCCCGTCATTCCTCATTCATGGCCCCAAGTAATTTTGAAGCTGAGCCTAAAGCTATTCGTCCGCAAGGACTTGAAACTTTCCCTCTCCTTTGAACATATGAAGTTGAACGTTGATTTGTAGGTTGTGATGCTGTATCATAACAAAAACAAACGGTACCAAAGTGCCTTTTGACATGTATTTTTGCCTTTTCTTTCTTTGTTGGATTGTCTAAAAGAACGAGAAAAAATATTATTAGTATATTATTATATACATCTAGAGCTACTCAATGATATACGAATATCTAAAATGCTTTCATCCAAGACAGTTCAGTAAGGCGCAGTGAGACAGGAGTATTTATGTTATTTATATGTATTGTGTAGTTCAAAATGTATATAAATATATAAATAACATGACCCAAAAATGAGAGCCCGTAGTCCGGGATTTACTCAAGTTCGGTTCTATTAAAGAAAGAAATAGGGTTGCGGCAGGAAATGTCTCTGGACGACAAATTTCAGCACCTCCAAATGAGTAGGTAATTTGTAACCGCAAACGAATTTCACCACTTGCAATTGTAAAATAGCACCCATGATTCAACCAATGCCACCCCAGTTTTTGTTTACTTCTTTTACTTCAATTGTTGGCTAAAAGACGAATTTTGGTGGTAACCAATGTGTTTATTTTCCTTAGCAAAGAGAAGGAAGTGTTCACTTTTAATCAGACGATCACAAGTTCAAAGCTGTAAAAATAGTCATTTGAGGAAAAGCAAGGGAAAGCTGCCTAAAAATACATCCTCCCAGCCCTTGTGCACAATGACAGGATTACCCTTTCACTTTAAAATCAAGTCATTCATTTGTTGCATTTATAGATTTAGACGGTCAATTTTGGTGAAAGGAAGCTCGTAAGCTCTTCAAGAGCTCACAATTTTTTTTTGGAATTTATAGGCTACTCACTTTATATGCTCTTTTAACAGCTTATTTAGTAAATTCCTATCCTATAACTTACTTTTTATAACTCATAAGCAACATTCAAAATAAGTTAATGTTGACCCAAGTATGTGCATAAACCACTTTCATTGAAATAAGCTCTTTATCCAAATAACTACAACTCATTAGTAAATAAACTCAGTACGATACAAGCCAAGTCAAACAGACTCTTCTTAGTAGTATCTTCCAACGGGAAGCAGTCCACTGGGTTTTGGCGCATATTTACTTAGGCGGGGGTGCCCACACCTTCCCGTCAGCCCCCACTATCTTATTTAGTCAAAAATGACGGACAAAAACTCTCCTAGACCATGACTAGTACTTGCCCTCAGAACCATCCACCAACTACCTTGTCTAAAAAGACTAATATTAAAACAATCCCACCATAAATTGGTGCCGTTGAACTTCTCTCTCCCAAAGGAAAAGAAGGATCATAATAACGATGGCCATGATGACGATGATGGGCGAGATCTACCAACAAAGAATCAAAACTAACGGTATACGGATCAACATAGCTGAGCGGGGGACAGGACCACTGGTCCTGCTCCTCCATGGCTTCCCTGAATTCTGGTTTTCATGGCGCCACCAGATCACCCACCTGGCCAACCATGGATATCATGCAGTTGCACCAGATTTGAGAGGCTATGGTGATTCAGATTCTCCTCTCAGTCCCTCTTCCTACACTATTTTCCACATAGTCAGCGACCTCATCGGCCTTCTTGACCACTTCAGTGAAAAACAGGTTCAATTCCCCCGCCACTCTGCTGTTTTGCGTGTTGTATATGTGAATCTATTTCATCTTTTCTTGTGAATGGTATTGATTTGATTCAATCTGCTGGGTGTATTTGGAATATTGGCAAGGCTTTTGTGGTGGGTTCTGACTGGGGAGCAGTCGCGGCCTGGCACCTCGCCCTGTTCAGGCCTGACAGGGTCAAGGGTGTGGTTTGTCTATCTGTTCCATATGCTCCTAGACCTCCGAGTATCTCAATCCTCAAATCCTACAAGCAAAAATATGGCGATGACCACTATCTATGTCAATTCCAGGTATTCTATTTCTATCCCTATCCAAATGCACAAAACATGTATGTGCATAGGCTATTGAATTTGGCATGGTATTCTAACAGAAACCAGGCAGAGCGGAGAGGGCTTTTGCAAGATATGATTATTTAACAGTGATGAAGAAGTTCTTTCTGATCAAAAAGACTGATGAGCTGGTAGCTCCACCTCACATGGAGATTATCGATTGCCTAGAGACCCCCTCCTTTTTGCCACCATGGATTACAGAGGAAGAACTCCAGGTCTATGCAGACAAATTCCAGGAGTCCGGATTCACTGGACCTCTCAACTACTATCGAGCAATGGATCTGTAAGTGTAAAAATACTTTCTTACTTGTACAACAGTTTTTATAATGTTTTAGAGCAAAGAAATTCAAAAAAAAAAAAAGAAACAGCAGAGAGGACAAGTAATTATCTCGTATTTTGATCTCTGATAGATCTTGAAATTTTATGGCAGCAATTGGGAGCTTCTTGCACCATGGCAAGGGTCAAAAATAACAATTCCAGCGAAGTTAATTGTTGGTGACAAAGATATAGGATTCAGTGGTGGTGGTACAAAGGAATACGTTGAGGGAAGCATTTTCAAAAGCCTAGTCCCTGACTGCGAGGTAGTGGTTCTCAATGGACATCATTTTATCCACCAAGAGAAAGCTCAAGCAGTCTCGGAAGAAATTCTATCTTTCATTCGTAAATATTCTGTAGCTCAATGATTTAAATTTCAGATGCATCAGATGTAAAATTTCACAAACAAGAATTCAATGGTATTCTAGGAGAGTTGTTGTAGCCAATTCAGATTTTCAACCTGAGATGTTATATTTTTGCCAGATGAAGCATTATCTTCCTGGGCAACTACTTGTGTTTAAATAAGAGTTTAACCCTAAAGGAACATATTTCAACTTAAGCAGTTTTAACTACCTGCGCATCGGGCACCAAGATACAAGGTGAAAGTGCTGTTCTTGGGAATCCTGAATACACAGCTTTAAATGTTTGGCAACCTGGACCACCACTTGAAGCTAATTCCTCCTTCAGGATCTCCAAATACTACGAGTTCATTATCTGACTTACATGATGGTTCTTTTCAGTTTTCCTATTTAAGAGGATTCTCAAAGTGCAAATATCCATGTGATGCAGCCGTACCTAGAAATAATTTTGAGACATATATATAGCATACAAAGCTCAAATCCCAATTGGAACATAGGGCTGGCTACAATCCAATTATCTGTAGAACAGCACAAGTCCCTCCCAAGTATATTTTTCTACCAGCTCAAGCCCCAGCCAGTGGTCAATAATTTTCTGTTGGTTTGCTGCTGGTTATAAAATCTAGTGATTGGAAAATTCAAACAACTTTTTGATGTCCCACCTCCCATCCCTTTGAAGAACGGGCACTCTTCACCACATGCAATGCAGCCACTAAGGCTGCATTCTCTTTGCGTTTTTAGTTTTTAATTTTTAATTTTTAATTTTGATTTTTAAATTTATTTTCAATTTTCTGTTTTGATAGTCTATTTTCAAAAAACTAAAAACGTTTCTTTTTGTCATTTTTAAAAACTATTTCTTAAAACAGAAAATTAGAAAACGCATTGAGAAAAATTATTTTATGATATTTTATTTAATGAATTTGATTATTAAATAATAAAATTAACTTTTTTTAATAAAATTTTACTATTAAAATAAAATAATAAATTTGATTAATAAATTGCTGACATCTGAATGATAATTTATATTAAATATTATTATACATAATATGTGTAATATATTTAATAATATATTATATATTATCCTATATTTTTAATTATAATATAGATATACTATATTTTAAAATTTTAAATAAATATATAATTTTATTTTTTTTAAATTTAAGAATAAATTTTCTTCTTTTTTTTCCTTCCTTTCTTTTTTCCCTTTTCTTTTTTAGAGCCAAAACATGAAAAATGGATTGTATTTTCCATGTTTTGGACTTAGAGATTGTTTTGACTAAAAACAATCAAAACAACATTTGTTATTTTGGATTTTCTTTATAAAAAAATTTCTTGTTTTTGAAAATGCATTTTTAAAAATGACAAAGTAAACGCATTTTCATTGTTTTAGAAAACTGAAAACTAAAAATGACTTAAAAACAACAAAGAGAGCGCAGCCTAATAAAGAGAGAGTATATGAAGCAATCTAGGTCTGACTTCTGTGGTACTGGTGGTAACTAAGCATGCAAACATGTAAATTATCAAAGAAACAAAAAGCTAGGCAAATCTGCACACAGCTTGTACCTTGCCTGCGAGAGGTGAAAGGCCCAACTTAGGAGTTATCATAGATGGAATGCAGACAAAATGAAAAGGCAATATTCATTCACCTTCAACCTGCATACAACAAACTAGATGCAAGCATATGCTAAACTTGTAAGGCACAATGTAATTTGGTGATGCTAACAATGAGCTTCTCCATGCAAGTAGACAAAAATCACCAGATAAGAACAATAATCACAATACTATAAAGCATACCTCACTCTCCTGATGATCTGTACAAATTAAGCTGCTTGGTTCTAATCTACCAGTTTCTTTGTTGTAAAAACAATTTTAATAATACTTGAAAAACTTTATCAAATATGTCAATAGTTTCAAATATTGGAAAGATATATAAGAATTGAACTACAGAATATGGGTTTTATTGATTCATGATGTGAAATATAAAAACTCTAAAGGCACTATCAATCTTAAACTTTGCCAAAGTTGGCACTCTAGGTTTCATTCAAACAAATTGGATACTTAGAATGTTGATTTACTTATCACAAGATTAGTCATCTCTTTTCCTAATTGAAAAAATATGCCACCTGAATTATAAGAATTACTTATCTTGAGTCTGACTATCAGACAGGCTTATAACATACTATTTGACATCTTTCAGCTTCGAATTACTGTTTTGGCCTACCATGCCTCACAAGTCACAAGCATAAAGTTTCCTCGAAGATTCAAAATTCTTAGAATTTCCACTTGACAGGGTGTAACAGCTTCTAAGCTCTTGGAATTTCCATTTAATGAGGTGTAGCAGTTTTGCCTCCAAGGACACAGTTAAATAAAGAGAAAATTGGGATGGCTTTAGTAAATAGGTAATAACATGGCACATTCTGTCCCCATACATTGCACAGTAACAATGCCCCTTAAAAAATATAACCTTTTTTATTTGAAATCAAGGAGTATTATATTTGTTGTGTTGGCACTTTTTGGTGCCAGGCCTGGGGGAGGTGGGGAGCACACCTAAAGGAGACATAAAAAGAGCAAGGATAATTATATGCAAAAGAACTCCAGCCCAAGCAACAAGGTACTAGTAAGATTTGTTGGTTCCTCAAATAACCAACAACTAGGTGAACTGTTCCTGCTACATATTAAACCAATCAGTCAAACAACTACAAAATTTGGAATCTCTTCCTTTGCCGTGTCATTATGCTAGTGTCCTTATCCTGACTTACATATAACCTCTATAAACCAATGACAAAATTATAGATTAACACCTGCAAGCGCTCCTTATCTTAAGCTCCTAGATAACATAAACCTATTAACTTCCTCCATCTTTTGTTTTCATCATCACAAACAGTATAGTCAAAGGGGAGCAACTCGCTTGCCTAGGCGCTTGTCTACCTCTAGGCAAGGCGACTTCAATCACAAGTGCCTCAGATGAGGTGGCAGGTGTCAAAAGCACTCACCAAAGCATTAAAAAAAATAAAGGGGAGAGAGAGAGAGAAGAATTGACACTATAAACCAAAGGAGGCACGGTCATTGTTATTGTTCTTTGTTCAAGCTATCGCCATAAGTTGCCTTCTCAATTTCTTTTCCCTTCTCTGTAGTTGGGCAGGTCACCATGACATAGATCTGAAAGTTATTCTTTTGAGCATTATTAAAATAAAAATGTATTTGAGATCAGTTTAGAAGTCTTATACACATTATCTGATTATCTTTTTTATTTTAGACATTTTTATTATTTTTTTATGAATTTAGCACCTTGCTTCACTCATGTGAGTGCCTTTTTGGGCGCCTAGCTCCTCAAACAACATAATTTCCTAAGCCGCTTTTTGCCTTCAACTACCTTTGGCCACAAAAGGGCAGCTCCTATCAAGAGATTTTCCCTTTTTTGAGAGAGGCAGGGGGGTGGGGGGGGGAAGGGGGGAATCTTTGCAATCTCTCCCTCTGTCATCCATATTATTATGCTGGTGCCCTTATCCAGACTTCCATGCACCCTGCGCAAACCTATGATAAAATCCTAGCTTAACATCTACAAGCACCACTTAACTTAAGCTTCTAGTTACAAGACAGCTATTAACTTCCTCCATTCTTTGTTTACATCCTCAACTGATCAATGTTTTTGGAGTGTGGCAAAATGTGATGGTAGTGAATGCCAGAACCTGGTGAGGCTTCCTCAATGATATCAGGCAGCACAACCATTTTATAACCAACTAAAGAGCATTGGCATACCAAGCGATTCTTTTAGATTGGGCACAGACTGCATAGGATGTAAAAGAAAATGGGAAAAAACCAAATTGTCAGTTTATTACTAGCCATTACATTTGAAAAGAGCAACATAGCGCATGGCACCAAAATGGGATTTTAGAAGAAGCAGTAGCCAAATTGCAATTCGTATAATAACAAGGCAAAAACAGACTCAACAGGATTTCCAACATCAGATACCATCTAATCAAGTTGAGTCCTTTGAAGAAAATACTGGACCAAATTCATAAAAGCTAACGACAGTATTACCTCACTCCATCGTAACTTTTGCTCCAACCTCCTTCATCTTTTCAATGATCTTCTCCGCCTCCTCTTTGGCGACCCCCTTCTTCAAAAGGGTAGGAGCCTTCTCCACCAAATCTTTGGCTTCCTTCAACCCCAAATTAGTACAAGCCCTCACCTCCTTAATAATCTTGATCTTCACCCCGGCATCAAACCCTCCCTCGAGCTTCAAATCAAATGCCGTCTTCTCCGCCTTCTTCTCCTCGGCCTTCGCCGCGCCACCACCCTTCGCCGCACCTCTCACGCCGAACCCCATCCCCGGCATCATCACCGCCATCGTTGGCATCTCATTAATGTCAAATTTCTTCCGCAAAACCTCCGTCAAATCGGCCACTTCGAGCAAAGTCAGTCCGGATATCTCATCCACTATCAGTGACACACTTTCCGTCGGCTTCGATTCCTGCGCCATCGATGCGTATTCCCTGGCTAAAGGAGGAGTCCTCGGGCCGGCGAGATAGGGACTTGCCGACACTTGTCGACATGAAGCTGAGAAGTGCGAGTGCAAGTTTTGGCGAAGAAACAGAGACGCCTGAGAAGTGTTTGTGAAATTGCGCGACAGAAATCGAGATATGATTCTGCCGTTCCTCATTTTCTCAAACACTTGATTGAAAAATCAGTGAGTTGATTTTAACATAGGAAGTGTCGAAGAGTTTAAACTTCGCCTAACTCATCAAAGAGTAGTGTGCTCCAGAAAGAAGAAGAAGCGGCAACAGCAGCAGCGGCGGCGGACTTTCTTGGTGGGTTTTCGGCCTTCAGCACAGTCACAGGGCCTTTCCACGTAGACATAACGAGGGCTGCATTACTAATCAGATTACTTCTATATTTGCAATTGCTTCTTCCTTAATTCACATGAAAATTGAAAAGATAATTACATATGTAAATATATATATATATATTAGCAAGTAAGATAATTGAGAAATGGAAAAATTCACAAAGCATTATGGGTGTTGAGTAGAGATTAAGTGTACTAATGGTCCAAGTTACTCAAGAACTAATTGAATTAATATATTTAAATTGGTTTAAGAATGTAATTAAATAGGGGACCGATTACATACCTCAATCCATCCAAACTTATTATTATAAGTAGTGCCAACACCATGCCATTTGTACACCCAACCCAACTTAACCCATATCCCAACCCATATGATACAAAATCAAAAAATTGGAGGCCCAACCCGCATAATATAGTTTAGTTTCCCATGAAGGCCAGCCCTGTATATACCTTAAATTTTCTTGGCTTGTCTTGTCTTGTCTTGTCTTGCCTTGCTTTGCTTGTGGAATGAATTTTCAGTTCTACTTCTACTTCTACTTCCTGTTGCTTGCAGTTCAAGCCAATAAAGAAAATCATTGAGTTTGAACCAAATTTTTTATTTCTCAACCCAATTTAACTCAGAATCAATTCAGTTGTGTTGGCTTGATTTTCTTTATGATTAAATAAGACAAAATCAATTAATTCAACTTTCACTTCACACACACACACATATATATATATAATTTGTTAAACTTAATATTCTACTTATTTGATCAATTGCAAATAGCAAATTATCAATAATCACTATCCCTCATTTATTTCTCATTAACAAATTTGGTAATTTTGGAAGATTAGGGGGTCAGGTCTTGATCTTCCATTTAATAATATTTTATGATTTTATCATCTTTAAAAAAACAAGAAAATAGTGAATAAAGCAATGTATGGGTGTAGACAGACACAATGTGACCCATAGCTTGCAATGGCTACATCCGTATTCACCCAGGAGGAACTCATTTGATAAGAATGTTATTGATGGAGTCTTCTTTTTTTTTTTTATCATTTTTTAAAAAGTTAAAAATCTCATTTTCTCTGAATCCATTAGATTGTTTGTTTCTTATTTGTTTTATTAATCGTGTCAATATGTAAAGAGGTAGAGGTGGGGCTCATGCTCGTGGTCACGTCCCCCTTATAAATGTTATCTTGTTTGGAGAACATAATATTCTTATATTTTTACAAATGTTATCTTGTTCGGAAAATATAATATTTTTATATTTTTATTTATAAATTTATTGATATTTTATTAAATTTTTGTAGTAATCTTATTAGGTTTTCACTCATCAAAGCGCTTATCATCATTATTGGAGTTCACATTAAATTTAATTAGAGTTTGATTTTTACAATACTGAAATTTAGTATTTTGAGGTCACCATTATTATCTTAAAAGAAAAAAGAAAAAATAAGTAAACTACTTTCACGCTTTCATTTGGAGACAAAGCCCCAAAGTCCCCTTGATTTCAACCAAGGCTGCAATAATACATAGAACGGCGACCACAAGTTCACATACATGTACAACAGGCTGGGCAACTGTCCAAATTAATTGAACCATATGGAGAACATGATGAAACAAATAAAAGAAAACACCGAACTATAGTAGGATCAAATTGACGGTACTTATTGGGCTCCCAGAAGAAGCATATCGTAATTCATTATTGAGAGTTCACTTTCCTGCAATTCTTCCGAATCTCTCCCCTGAAACCAGTCAGAGGAGATATGTTCCCCATCTTGACCATGGACTTGGCAAATTGCTGGAAGAAAATCTCAGAGTTGTATGCATAAGTCTTCACTATCTGGGGTGACGGCTGGTTCTGCAGGTTGGCAAGAACTTGGTCAGAATTCAGAAGCCCCTTATGAGCTAACAAGTTGTTGTAGTAGCTGCTGTCGAACTTCGTGGGGCTGACATAGTCCAGGAAGAAGAGGTTCTGGTCGCCGCCGGATCTCGGGCACCGGGTCCGTAGCAGGGCGGCGTAGAATTGGTCCAGAGTGCAGTCAGGTTGGCCGTTGCCGGACTGGTTGTACAGCCTCTGCCTGAAGCTGGTGCATCGAGCATTCCCAATGGTGTGAGCCCCTGCAAATTAAACAACCATCCATCCAAATAATGTTGCATTAATGCCTTCTAAGTTAGTTGAGTCAGAGACGCATGAGCATGGGCGTGGCCTGCATAATTTTATCCCGACTCCACCCAATACCCATAATTAAGGAAGCGTACTGTTGAAACTAGCTAGCAGGAAACATAATTACCAGATAAGGCCACAAGGTCAACAATATCGAGGCCTTGGAGCTTGAACTTGGTGAGGATGGTCTGGAAGGTGTTGTTTGGAGCAGGAATGTTGTTGTTGGAGCCGCTCAAGCTTGCACTCCTCGAGTCCCTTCTCCCTAATGGCACTTCCCAGCTGGGGCCTCCAGCCTAGCAGAAACAAAAACAGAAACAGGAACAGATCAATCACCCATGTTACCATTTTTTCATTAATTCCGCAAGTAAAATTAATTATACCACTTGGGGCCTAGTAAAGAATCAACTGAGGAATCACACCCAGAAAAATTTGAGTACTCGTCTTAATTATAACCATCCTATATATACTTATCCTATCTAATTGGTAGCTGGCTACTATATATGTAGTGTAGATTGCAAATTAAACATACAAGAACAGTGGAATCTCTGGCAGTCAAAGCCAAGATATCAGCACAAGACACAGTGTTGGGGCACTCCTCCTCCAGAGCGGATTTGATCTCGTCAATGACTTCGAATCCGCGAGCAGAGTTGCGGTTAGAGTTGGATAGCTTCTCGCTGATTATGGTGCCACTGCTGTCTAGAAGAAGAGATGCATCACAGCCCTGCGTAATGTATGGTAATTAATTGAAGTGTCAAGAACTGTTTAGCTGCTGCTAACTAATTAATTATGAACTAGGTAGGTACTGGCCATGACAAAGCAATCATGGAAATGGAGGCGAAGCAATGAAGCGGCCATGCGGGCTTCTCTGGCGACGGCTTTGGCGACGACGGATTTGACAATTTGCTGAGCTTTTGGGCATGAGCGGTCGTAGAACTGTGGGTATAGGTAACCACCATGAGCCAAGCAAAGCGGAGAGAGGATGACTAGGATATTGGTTACAACAATGTAAAAGCAGCTCATGGCCATGGCCATGGGACTACCCCTACTTGGTCTTGCGATAGTATGAACTTCAAGACCTCTATCTCCTGTGAAGGAAGATTTGATGTGTGAATGTTAGCTGATGAAAGATTAGTTGGGTAATGGGTATTTATAGAGAGAGAGAGAGAGAGAGAGAGAGAGAGAGGAGGGGCACAGTAACGTGGAGTTGGTAAGAGGTGGGGTTTTTTTTTTCTTTCTTTTTTTTTTATTTTACAGAGAAGCTAAGATCAAAGGCCAATAAGACCACACCATAAGAATAAAAAAGACAAAAAGACACCAACACTAGATTATAGGTTAAGAGATCGAATGAGTAATATGTCAGTATTAATTTAGTCGATTGTGAATTTAATTTTTATTTTGTGAAATATTAAATACTTAATTTATAATTTATCTCTCTAATAAAAAATATAGGTACCAAAAATCGAGTAAAGACGGTATCCCAAGACAAAGGCACGAGGCAATAATCATAACAAGTCACGTGCAACAGCAAGAAATAATTTTGAACCAAATGGCTAGAGTGAAGCAAAGCACTATACTGTAGTTTGATAGATGACCCTATAGACATTAGTCTCTTGGCGTCGTCGTCTCTTTACTTTTAGTTGGGCTGCAACTCTCCCACATCATTCCATCATTTTATATGCTTAATTGCTTAATTTAAATTATATGAACTTAAAAGATAAATACCACATGGATCCATGTGAATTGAATAATTTTTAAATATATTTTTTATAGTTTACTTTTTAGCATTTAGATTTAAACTATAAAAAAAATAAAATAATTCATATTCACTCAAATATTAAAAGCAAAATCATAAAAATTGAACAGAAGTTTGAGATTCCTTTTACTCTATCAAATTTTGCTCAATTGTCCATAAATAAAGGCACTGACTCGGACGCCCCATTTTCTTTGTTTATTTCTTTCCCTTCCCTTCCAAGGGAAAATCCGTTTTAGGTAACCGAAAAAGAAAGCCATACAATAAGGAGTACTATAAAGCCTCTAATCTTGAAAGCTTCTTTTTCGATCAATTCATTAATGGATTCATTTGCTGGTAATTAATTAAAATTAAATTTCTTTTACTCTAAATTATTATTGGTTGTCACCCAAGAAAATAAACTGAAGATAATTCTAAAATTTGTAATAATATCTACCAAGTAAAATATATTTAAAACTTTTTTAATAAACTATTGATCGTTGAAATAGGGTCATAATAATATTTTAACCATGGAATTATTATAGAAATGATGCCGGAAACTCAGAAGTCCCTCTCAAGATTAGAAGAAATAAACAATCATAGCTTTTACTCCTATTGGGTTACTGATTACTGTCTTCCTGTTTACAGTTTTTCTCTTTTCCTTCCTTAGCCTTTGATATATCTTTTTCAACCAGGATACAATTAATGTATGTAAATCAGACTGTTCCTAAATGAATGAACTAAGAGCTGCCATCACAAACGTAAGTCTTATCTTAACCAGAGCTGTAAACAATGATATATGCATTACGTTAGCTGAGAACAGTTGATGATATATCATACGTACAGATTACATTACATCGTTGTGTATATTTGTCTCTTTCACAAGCATGCGCGGGGGGAATGCATGTTAAATGTTACTTCGTGGCAGTCCGTACGTCAATCATGCACCCGATAGTGAAACCTTATGAAACTCAGAAAACTCTTGTGCTTAATTAGTAAAACCTGAGTAAATTTTTTAATTAGTATTTTGGACCCTTCACTAAATATTTTCTCAGAAAACCGCATAGTCAATCACAGAATAGGTGTTTTTGGATAAAGTGAGGAGGAGGTGAGGACATTCAATGTCAGGTGGCAGAAAGCACCAGAAAGTGGGAGTAGAAGCAACTGCTCCCTTGACAAAACTGGTCGATCCTATCTCTAAATTTTTGACCAAGTTCTAGTTTGCTACCATAAGGTGTACATGAACTGTTTAGCTGGACAAATAATTAAAGCAACACGAGACCCTTTTTGGTGCTCTATCTTTTGGACCCTTTTTTAGTTGTCCAGGTTGATTCATTAGTATCTTTTGCTCAATCATATTTGGTGATAGAATTTTCTTAGATGAATTAGGTTATATTATTTGAAATTTAATATCGGAGAACAATTAAAACTCACCCGAGCTGAATTTAAAATTTCAAGTTTATCTATACTATTACCAATCATTAGACTACAACTCTAATTAAGACACTATCTCTAATATTATAAATAAATAAACAGCTGTAACTATTACCTCTAATATTAATTTAGTGAACATTGTTTTGTGCAAAGACGTTGGCCCGACTGAAAAAGAACCTAAAAAAGATACATATATAGATGTGTTAAGTTCACCTAATTAGCATACATGGATAGATTTATTTGTGTATTCATCACGTGCAAATAATTTTTTCTGTTCTTCTCATTGCCAAGTAAAACAGATGTGATGTATTGATCATTGCCATGTAGCTTTTTGGTAAAATAACACATTAATTATGTGGTAATGATAATGAAGCCACGGGTCGTATTAATCATTACATTTCCAAGGGTTGAGACTTCCCTCAAAAGCGTTATGCAATTTTCATGGCTTATTTGGGTCTATGGTGCGACTTCGTACAACCGATCTACGAACTTTAATTATGTTCCAATTATTTGTGTATAGCAGGCTTGGGAGCAGATAAAGGTATCTAAAACTATAAGGAGATTATAGTATTTAGGTTAATAATCGGATTAACCACATGCATACAAATGCTAGAAGAGTGGGAGAACTTGCTCCTCTTAACCTGTCAACGCGTACAATTTGACTATACCTACGCCTACGAATCCATCAACGTTTACTTTTTGAAGCATACTAATTAAAACAGTTGGAGGCAAACCCAATAATTATTATGCTTTGAATAGTTGTTATTGACTTATTGTTGAATTCAAGTATTTATCTGTAATTTAGGGTGCCATCACGTCCAATTCCCGAATTTTATAGTAATTCAGGCTTGCGAATGGCATGTCTATTTTTAGGACCCTCCACCTGAAAATTAGGGTACCCCTATATCACTTGATTGTCCAACAACCACAAAACTTGCGGTAAAGAGTGACCATACACCTAGCAGGACAGAAGAAGGAAACCATGTGAAAAGCAAATCAGGCGTACCTGCTGCCCAGAAGATGAAAAATTTGGGAGTGCACAATAATATTTCCAACAATATTTTGATTTTTCTTGCAATACTAGCCTAAATTCGGCAAAATCACAATAAGCCCCGGAATATTGAAGCTAATAATCCATGACTATGTGAGATTTGAGTCTTAATAAATTTGTTTAAAATTCATGGTGTTTGATTCATTGATTGGATAAATTTTAGGTTGACATCAATTACCTGACATAACCATACTCCTATATTTGGAGTTAGTCTGCTGTAAATATGCAAATAGGAATCCAGAAATCCATGTTTTTTTCTGGACCAACTTGGTTCTCTCAAAGTTTAGGGAACCCAGACAAGAGCTTCCTGAACCTCTTCACATGATGGTTGGGATCAAGCCAAGGTTAGGTTAAAGGCGGCGTTTGGAACAAGCACCTTCAAATTTTGACCAACTGCTGCAGGCTGTTTCAGGTATCATCAACGAAAAAACCCAATGCAAACCCAAATAATTTGTTCATAATATCATAACATTTTCCCTAAAGCCAGCATAAAATTCCTAAAACAAAAAAAGAGAACACCATGCCACAAGAGAACTATGGTGTTCAGCAGACAAATGATATTTCGCGTAGAATAATTTCAAGCGTCAACCAAGCAACAACATAAAGAATGTGACGTTTATAATTACTTGTAGCAACCAATATAGTTTTAGATGTGTTTCTATCTGTTATCAGATAAGAGATACGAAGAAAGTGCTCCTACCTGTTGAGAAAATTGCACGTCAACTAGCGGTGAATTACAACAGCACATATCTTTCAATCTACAAAACCGGGTTTTTACCATGTTGTTGTACCCCACCAAGAGAAGGCATACCTGTATCTCCTCGAGCAGAGATGAAATGTAGATGATAAGGAAGAAGAGAATTTCCTATATTGTCAGAATAACTATCCAAACGTACTTGTTTCCTCAAAAGAAAGCCCCATCTTGTATGGGTCTTATCTCTGATGACACTTTTTAAGTACAGCATTTGGAAGAGTGAAGATCAGCAAATGCCACGAGTTCAAATTGCACCATATCTTCTTTCGTTTGTTGTTCTCCTTGGTCCTTGGGCAGGCACAGGCGGACGTTCCCAAGAGACTTGATTGACAAAAGGGCTATTAATGTCTTCTTGATGAGAATAGTTGTGCCCTCCTTTGCTCACCTGAATTTTGTTCATCCCAAAACAGAGCAAATTGTTAGAGTCTTCTAGGGACATCTTCCAAAGAAAATCAACTAAAACAAGGTGAAAAATTGCAACTGAGTACGTAAAGAGCAAAGATGCTAAATGTTGCTTTTCCACCAGCTCAAAACCAAAATGTTTAGTTATGCCCAGCTATGCCTAGAATTTGAGTCAGCCAAAATGGCCAAAAACAAATGCTCTCGTAGTTACTAGTAATTAACTTAATTGTTTATTTTTTTCCTTTGTTATGCTTTTGTTTTGTAATACACTTCAAGAAAATGCTGGAGCATATGACCTTTACTCGACCAAATCAAGTTCATACCAATAGAGTAAAAGCTCATGTCATGGCCATACCTATGATAAGCTACTAAATTAACTAACTCCATGATTGCTTTTGACAATGAAAATGCCCATACCTTTTTATGGGTTGTAGTCTCATTATAATAAACTGAATACAACTTATCAGAGGTCAAAAAGATAATAACTTTGACAACCATGCACAGACGGATTTATTGGAGAAAGAAGATATAAAAATAGCATTAGTAATTCAGTAGGCCTGCATCATTAACTGTCCATCATGATTACGAAACAATTTTGTTTTAGAAACCAACAAATTCTAACCCTTTCCCGCTTTGGCTACCAAACAGGTCTAATATTCAATTGGCAGATAAAATAAAAGACACCACATTATTTTTATCCCACCATTTGGCAATTGGTATTTGCGTAATATCTCACATAAATTTAAACTATTAAAAGTCCTCAAGATCTTAGATCTTAAAAATAAATGCTGCAAAGTTCACTCACTGTTTCTAAACATGCAGATACAATTGTCATGCCTGGCAGCGCATCAAGGCCATGCTGCATGCAATATATAACAGATTAATAACCACAGTTATCTCTTGATAACAGCATAGAAAATACAAGTATTATTCAATCTTCTAAGAAAAATCTACCCGGTTCTGCACTTGTGTGTTGTAGACAAATCCTCCAGAACAGAACAACGTTGTAGAAACAATCAACCTGTTCCAGATGACGACGGTTTAACATACCAGAAAATAAAACCATCATAATTAACCAAAATAGAAAATAACAGGTCAGTAAATGGAAAGTTACAGCATTTCATTTTATACAAATTATAAAAAGGAATATAAATTCAGAAGATGAACTTGGAATTATATATTACTGCTAAACTAAAAACACAAGAAGATCCACATCTCAGGATTGAATTTGAAAACAGTGTCAACAAGATATGATGTATGCAACACAGCAAAATAAGTTCTCATACAACAAACATATATAGGTCAAAAGAGATCTTTTACAAGGTTCAAATAAGAAGTTAAAAATTTGGCATACGTGCAAGATATTACTCCAAATATAGCCCATCCGTGCATTGCCTCGCCCTCTTTATGTTGTATGTATTCTGCAAATTCCAAACAAGCCATGCAACTGGTTACTCCTAATTGCCTAGCATCCTAGACCATCATTTGCGAATCAAGTATCTAGCATAGGCAGGCAGGTGATTATAAATTGAGTTTAAAACTGTTAGGAAGCATTATTTATAACAAATCTTTTTACAGTGAGAAAGGCTTGTGTTGATCAGAAATTCAATCATCATTCAGGTCAGGTAAGTTCTTGAGAAATCTATATCAGATGTTCATATGTATCAAGAATTAGAATTTATGCGAGAGGATAATAAATAGTCAAGCTGCATACAGAACTCAGGACTCAGAGAAACCAAGAATATGGTTGCTTCTCCAGACATGCCTGATCAAGATTAGAGAGATAAAAAGAAACTCTAAGCCATGATGCAAAGGAAGATGCAGCTACTTCTCTAGAGAGAGAGAGAAGTAAGAGGCAATAAGAGGGTCACTACAAGTTATTGTATTACAAATAAACTTACATTACACCTCCAGCAAGGATTAGCATTAATGAAGAAAGAAACAATCGCTTTTCAGCCCTCTCGGGATAAGAATAAAAATATCTCTGAAGGAGAAAGATGAATGTTGGAATGCACAAGCAACTAACAAATGCACCTGATTCTAATGGGATACATCAATCTACAAGCCCTTAAAACAAATGCACATCTACAAAGCCTGAATGGAACCATAAAGGGAAGAAAATGTAAAATTTAAAAACTCCTATACAAAAATAATACAGAAAACTCTAAAAAGAAACCCCCCCCAGTACATAAGATGAGAACAACTTAGTGGATCAGGATCACCAGCGTAGAACAACAATGATGCTGACCAATCCCTTGGGCTAAGTTATTTCAACTAAATACTTATGTATCATGACCCAAATGATGTGAGATTGTACTTCAATGCTTGAACTTGATTCAGAAAAATATCAAAGGCAGAGAAGCTAGAACAAATTTGAAAGAAAAATAGCATAAGAACAAACTATTGGATTCCAGAAGCAAATTTGAACTAGCCAAAGAAAGCCGCAGGCTAGTTTTCTGTTGGCAGTGGAGAAGTATATCCTGCATTAACGGTACAAAAGTTCGATAACAGATCCATTTCTTCCTAAAGAATTCACAACTTAACTGTACCATAATTGGACCTAGAGAAACTATAAAAAGTCAGACAAGCATGGGTAAATGGTTTTACACAACATAGCCACCCAGAAGTTAGCTATGTTTGTGTGTACGTGTGTGTGTGTGTGTGTGTGTGTGAGAGAGAGAGAGAGAGCAATTATCCCACGTGAGCAGTATCATTCTTACCACACATCTTTGTAAGAGTAAACTGGATTGAGTCATAACCCTTAACTGGGATAGTTATCTCAACTTCATATGGAGTATTGCGGGCCTTCTCACCTGAAAAGTAGGACTTGAAGTTCAGAAGATAAAAACTTTCAGAAATAAATCCAAAACAAATATTGGCACAAATACATCCTCAGCTCTTATTGTTAATGCAATCCATACATCTCCAATCCACCATCAATATTGTTGGCGACAAAGTTGTTGGTGGTCTCCCACTCGCCCCTGAGCCTGATAACTTAACCTCAAGGCCATGTTCTGGGGAGATCTAGAAAAGGGGGAAGTAGAAAAACATTATTTTTCCGAAGGATCCTGACCATGCAAAATGCATTTATCCTGTAGATCTTTTTAAACAACCAGTACATAAGCATCTAACAACAGCATAGTAGAGCCTCTGTGAAGAGGCTGATACCTTAAAAGTTGGTTTTTGCACTAAAGTTGAAAGTGAAGCAATTGCTGTCATGTAAAGGGCCACATGGGTCTGTTCAGTTTTGAAACTGCAAATGCAAAAATTTAACATCCAGTGTTATTATTAATTAAATAATCAACAGAGATGTGGGCAAATGAAATTTGCCTAAAAATCTGGTGAAATCAATAGGAAGTGGGCATGCGCATGCACTTGAAATGTGCAAACTAGTCAAAATATACAATTCAGATCTCTTGGCTGCAAATAAGGGTTCAGTAGAAAAAAATCAAGGTAGTGTGGGGGCAATGAAAATGCTCATATGTATAGGGTTGTTTTTCATTTATAAAAAAGTGGAAATTCTATGATTTCACTAGATGACAAAGACCTGGCACTGGTGAAATATGTCTGTTCCCAAGTGAACAAGAATCAGATCCCTAACAGACCCCCCACCCTTTGTACGCTTTAAACCATATTGCTAAACCCTTAGGCACTGTCATTTTGCCATGTAAAGAAGCCATAAAAACACGGGGAAAAGAAGGAAATCTGTTTTAAGTTCAAAACAATTGCTTCTGCAATAGAGTTCAATTTAACCTATTTAAGTCTAGCTAAGGTGCTTCCCAAAAGGTTCATCTTCCCACCACAGCTAATTGCCATCATCTTCCTTACCTAGCAGCAAGTGGGTTTAGAACTGCTGAATTTCCTGAAGCAGAGATAAAAGGTTCGTTTTCAAGCAAATACCCATACAAGTAAGCTTAGGGCCCGTTTGATAGCATGAAAATTCCATGGAAAATGTCACATCCAAGAAATTGAATTTCATTTTTTCTGTTTGACACACTGCATTTTTTATGGAATTGAATTCCATGATACAACCATTAAAGCATGTTTTGGCTTATTTTCCATGAAAAATTCCATTTGGGGGGGGGGGGTGTTTGTTTTCCATGCAAGTTGGAAAATGTTTTCTTTTTCAATTAAATGCTATCAAACACACCCTTAATGTTGGAAATAAATCAAAAGTATTCACTATAAACATTGATGAAAAAGCAGAAAAAACCCGGAAAAAAAAAAAAGAAATCAAAGTGCATATGCTGTACCTAAATTCATGATGAGATTTCTCATAACCCATTTGAGTCAAGCCATTGTAAACCTAAAAATATGCAAAGAGCAATTTATTAATCAACTAATAATTTTGTAAGCACAAACTAGATTTGTTTAGCAAGAGCAACAGGATTGCTTACAAGCTCCCAAGACCGTGGGTGAAAACCAACTGTGAACCCTTCAAACACTTGTGGGCCCTGTTTCTCACATGCAATGGCAAGTTCAACTAGAACTCTGCAGTTAACATTAGAGCATATGGAAAATTAGATGGAAAAACTTCAATGTAATTTGCCAAAAATTAAGCATTGTCTATGAGATATATATCTTAGCATTAAGCAACCTGTAATTAAACCAGCATTTGTAAATTGTCACGCATGTGGACTATCAGAAATGTAGAAATACTCAATGTAATTTTATTTTTTTTCAAATTTCCTAAAATTAGGTACTCCTACATGCAAAAGTTCGTATTGAACTGACTGTAACAAAATAGAGATCAAAGCGCTCAAGCATTTATTTTCGACACTGAAATGTCAAATGGTCCAATCTATAACGTAGCATTAAGCTATCTGTAAATAACACTAGCACTTGTGAATTGCCACCACATCCTCTTAACACCCATTTTTCAATATTCTTTTGAGATTTTTGTTCCAATAAAGCCATTCATGTCACATTACACAACCCTATTTGCACCTAAACTCTTGTATGTATCACCAACTACCACCAATAGAGATCAAAAGGCTCAAACATTCATGTTCAAGTACCACAAACACAGATTTCAAAAATGATTGAATAATTAATACGAAAATATGCTCTGAAATTTTGATACAAGAGAACTAAACCTTTACAAGCCTTAAAATGAAAATTTTGGTAATAGCATAGGGCACACCTCCTTGAATAGGTATGCATTTGCTCTTAGTAATTGACAGATTATGATAGTCCACAAAACTAGTCAAAAAGCAGCAATGCAAGTTATCTGCTGAATAAATCACGTTGCCATCTACATAGCAATAACAACAAATTATCTTTATTACCTTAACATTTTTCAGAGAAAACAGTTTCAATGATGCAATCATCACATGCAAGATACCATAGTAAAGATGATGTCTTTAACATGCAACATCACAATTCAAGGCAAGTAGCAACATTTTTCAGAGAAGACGGTTTTGATGATGCAATCATCACTTGCAAGATACCATAGTAAAGATGATGTCTTTATCATGCTATACATCACAATTCAAGACAAGTAGCAAAACATAGTAAGTGTTCTCAATCACAGAATGAAACTCCACTACATGTTAGTTCTGTTAACATCCATTCAGCAATTTCAATATGCAAGAACATACCCTCATAAAGGTTCAACTTTCTACATTAGTGGAATACATTACAAGTTTTCTTTTTTTGTTACTATATATATGGATTTAATATGAGTCACTGAATTGAGAAGTTAACCAAGATCAGCACAAAGCAACAAGGCAACAAGTTTAAAATGTAAAAAAAAGAGCCTTTGTTCAGAAAGACCTGCAAGTTGACTCGTATGTGACATTGCATATGCATCCAAGTTCACCTGAGACATGGCAATGATTTTTAGAGTGAAAAAAAAAAAACAATAAATCTTCAGACGGGAAAAGGACAAAACGACTACAGTCACAACAAACTCTCTTCACCCAACAGCCTTATCATCTATCTGTGGTCATAAATGAGACATGTTGATTAATAGAGTCACAAAAAAGGGAAACATAAAATTGTCAAACACAATAACAGGCTATCCTCAGCAGTACTATATGAAAGTAGCACACTTGCACCTAGAAGAAAGAAAAAAGAACAGGAAATTCACATACTCAGTAAGTTCACAAGTATACATCATCTCCTTTGTACAAGGCTCCCATCCTTCAGGCAGTTTAACATTACTGACACTTAAGAAGAAGAAAAAGAAGCAACCCATTGAGCCACCTTTAGTGGCAAGCAGTATTTGTTAAATAATCAGCAAGCCAGAAATAACTTCACTGGCTTATGCCGTGGATAAGAAACTCCAGCGGCCAATATTTATAAACAAAACCCTCAATACCTAGTTACTTGCCATGAAGTGCATACAAAGTTACATGTTTAAATAGTTATAGAAGCCCCAAAAAAAGACTGGACTTGAGGCCCTCAGTACATGTTGGGCATAAGAAGAATGCTAAAAGAGAAACCCTTCCCTCAAACTTCAAGCTCATATAAGGTTCACGTTTTGACACGTGGGCTCATCTGGTCTTTAATTTCTTGCAAGGAAAAAGTTGTTCAATATACCAGTAAAAATAATTTGAATTCCTTTCTAGTCTCTGAAACCATTAGATTCAATATGTACAATGTATTCAATTTTTTCACTTCTTGAAACACATCTAAAGCTTTCAGAGTTTCCCTTTTTTAATCATTCTTTTTGTTGTTCTGGTTATCATTTTTTGTTTGACCAAGTACTGAATAACAAGCATGAAAACCAGAACAAGAAGAAGAATAGGGTTACTACATGCAGGACAGTTTTGCCATGTGAACTGAACTGAACCAGTACAACTCTTCCAGAATCAAGCTTTGTAAAGCAGAAAGATAATCCATCTGAACAACCAGCTGGATTGTGTACAGTTTTTTTACCTTGAAAAACACATTGTTTTAAGCCTAGAATTCAACAGGGATGCCATTGCACAGACTGAAAATATACTGCAGGCCCTCATATATACAGTGTACAAGCTCCATTTTTCTTCCACCAGATAAAGGTTATGTTAAGATTTGACCCAGATGTCTTAAGGCTAATAACTGTTCCCTCCTTAAAACTTTAGGGAAAATTAACTACCAACAGATAATCAAAAGACACATAGGAGAAATCTATTACACATAATACATATCATATTTCTAGAAAGAAAGTACTGGACAACAAAGTCACTTTTCGTTATGCTCCAAGTGTCAATAATTGTTTTGATGATTTAATAACAAAATCAACACAGTATTAATTGACATTGCTTAGCAAGTCATACAGATTAGTCAGAACCACAATATGTGTAACTTATCAAGAGAAAAAGAATCCAACATACTGTAACAGTTGTTCACAATTATTATTCAAAAAATAATAATAACATACTGTAATAGTTGTTCACCAATCACCATGTTGAAATTGTATCTTTATCAAAGTCTGCTAATTTAACTTGCACATCAAAAAAAAAAAAAAAATTCAAAACAACATTGAGACTTTCAACTGCTCAAATTGAAAATGTTTGATATTACGTCCTAACAGACCAACTTGAAACTTTTTAAATAAGCATGCTCATATACCTTTACAGTATCTATCTGAGCAATTTCCACATATGATGTTGACCTGCAAGGCAAACAGGAAAAGATGATATAGAAACTAATTGATACATGTTGGAGAATCCGAGTAATTCAGCTAATGATAAAGATGCAGAAGTGATAGACACGGGGCTGTTTGAATAGAAGAAAAATAAGATAAGCAGTGCTTAAATCTTAAGAAGATAAGGAAGAAGAAGGTTCCGGAAATATCAGAGACAATATAGGAGATATGCTACCTTAGTTTTGTTTTTATCTTATCCTATCTATCTTTGTAACCTATTCAAATTTGGATTGTATCCTATCTCCTGTACATTAGGATCAGAAACGTAGCATAGTACATGTATAAATACAGGTTCTACATTCAATACAAACTATGAGTTTTGATTTCTCCTCTAAACTCAGTTCATACCTAAGGTTTTCTACTTAGGTTATTATACTTTGTTCATGGTATTAGAGCTCGATTCTACCTAGCCGAATATCCAGACACTATGGCCGCCTCTAACCCTGAGAATGCAGTTCATACAACTGCAGAGTCCTCACTCAGTTCAAACTCACAACCTGCAGCAATTCCGTCTGTTTCTTTATCAACTGATAGCCATCCCTTGAAGATTACTTAACATAGATTGAACGGAAGAAATTTTCAGGAGTGGTTTCAATCTGTTATGTTGGTAATTAAAGGCAACGCTAAGTTTGGCTGTCTATCAGGAGCTATTTCAACTCCACCGAAGGATACAACGGACTATCAAAGATGGGAGGCAGAGACTTTGATAATCATGGCTTGGCTTATAAACTCAACGGAGCCAAAGATTGGTCAAACATATCTCTTCTATAAGATTGCTAAGGAAGTGTGGGAGGCTGTCCAGGAAATATATTCTGATTTTGAAAACACAGCTCAGTGTTTTGAGATCAGATTTTCCATTCGAACCATTAAACAATGTAATCTTGGTGTTACTAAATACTATAATACCTTGATGGAATTATGGCAAGAGATGGATCTTTTCTATGATCCAAAGTGGGAGTGTTCTACTGACAGCCAAAAATATAGCAAGATGCTAGAAAAAAAAAAAGGATTTTGACTTCCTCCAAGGACTCAATGCTGACTTAGATGAGGTACGTGGCCGCCTACTTGGCACCAAACCACTTCCATCCCTCCAGAAAGTGTTTGCAGAAGTTAGAAGGGAAGAAAGCAGAAAACGTGTGATGCTTATAGCAGCAGAACCAAGTGCAAGCTCTGCCCTTGCTACAGCCAAACAAGAAGAGAATCCTGGGGATAAATAGTGGTGTGAGCACTGTAATAAGCCCTATCACACAAAAGAGACTGGCTGAAAATTACATGGGAAGCCAGCAAATTGGAAGCCAAGGAATAAAAGAGAGAAAGAAAGGCCAGCCTATACCACAATAATTGCTCCTACACCTGAAAAAGGTATAAGTTTGAATCTAACTACTGAAAGCTATTGAGTGGTACTCATCCTACAAAGGATTCAAATACCTCAGCCACCAATCCCTCAGTATCTGTGGCCCAAAAAGGTAATCTGAAATACTCCTTATTAACTAGAAAAATTAATGGAAGTTGCTGGATTGTAAACACTGGTGCATTTGATCATACATTTAAGCAATTTCAGCCTAGAGATAAGGAATTGGCAGTGTTAATGGCAGAAGGTACTATGTCTTTAGTTATGGGGCAAGGGAATGTCTATGTATATGGTTTGCAACTTAAATCTGTCATATATGTGCCAAATTTGAAGTGTAATTTGATGTCAGTTAGCAAATTAAGTAAGGACGTGGATTACATTGTAATCTTCCTTCCTTCTCATTGTATTTTTTAGGACCAATCCTCGAGGAAGATGATTGGTAATGCTAAGGAAAATGATGGGGCTCTATTGGATTTCAGAAAACAAGGCTCCTCCTAATCAGTCACCACATAAGTTTTCCCTTACTGTTAGTTCTAATTTTGAAATTTTGTTATGGCACAAACGCCTTGGTCATCCAAGCTTTTCATATCTAAGACGTTTGTATCCAAATTTATTCCTTAATAAAGAGAAAATAGTGTTTTAGTGTGAACATTGTATTCTTGCCAAACAAACACACAGCACTTATCAAGCTCATCCTTACACACCTTCCAAACCATTTTATTTGATACATAGAGACATTTGGGGACCAACAAGAATTCCAAGTTTGTCCGGTGCCTAATGGTTTGTCACCTTCATTGATGACCACAATAGGGTTTATTGGGTATATCTCATGAAAGAAAAATCTGAGGTATGTGCTATTTTTCAAAGCTCTCACAAGCTAATTCCTAATGTGTTTCAGTCATCTATTTGTATCCTTAGGATTGACAATGGCCGTGAGTATTTTTTCTATCCTTTTACCCAATACCTCACCACCCATGGGATTTTTCATCAAAGCACCTGCCCTTACATTCCTCAGCAAAATAAGGTAGCTGAGAGAAAAAATCGCCATTTACTTGAAGTGGCTCACTCCTTAATGTTTACTAGTTCCATTCCTAACAGGTATTGGGGAGAAGTTGTTCTAACAACCTCTTACTTGATCAATCGGCTACCTTCTATAGTCCTCAACTACCAGACTCCCTTGCACAATCACATGACCATTTTCCCTAATGTTCAAATCCTAAGCTCACTCTCCCCTAAAGTCTTTGGTTGCATTGTGTATGTTCATCAAACCAATCCTAACCGTCACAAACTTGAACCAAAGGCCCTCAAATGCATTTTCATTGGCTATTCTCCTACTCAAAAAGAATACAAATGTTACTGTCCCCTCTCACAAAAGTTTTTTGTTTCTTTTGATGTAACATTTGTTGAAAATGAATTCTATTACCCAAGTACCTCTTTCCAAAGGGAAGAAAGCCATTGGCATCCTATAGTATCAATGCCTATTTCTCTCCCTATTGTTTCACCCCCTTTAAATATTGATCTGATCCAAACTACTACAGCTGATCATCCCCAAGCAGCAAAATTAGAACAACTTGAATCAGCCAGCATTGACTCCACTACCTCTCCTAACCCTTCACTAGTCCACCAACCCATCCAATTAGCTAAGCTACATATGACTAGTACAGGAGGAAGATTATATTCAGAAAAACCCATAAAGGTTTACTCCAGGAGACCCAAATGTCCTTCTCCTCAACTTAGCCAATTGTTAGAACCAGAGAATGGTCCAACAAGTGAGGAACACACCTAACAGTGATCTGGGCATTCCTATTGCTATTCGAAAGGCGGTAAGGTCCCATGTTAAGTATCCCATCTCTAATTACTTTAACATACTCTAAATTGTCTTCACAATTCAGGGCCTTTACCACAATCATTGATGGAGTGGTTGTTCCACAAAATATTCAGGAGGCTTTGAACGATACAAAGTGGAAGGAAGTTGTTATGGAGGAGATGAAGGCTCTTATTGGCAACCACACATGGGATATTGTAGAATATCCCCAAGGACAAGAAAATTGTAGGATGCAAATGGGTTTTTACTATCAAATACAGGTCAGATGGGAGCATAGACAGGTACAAAGCAAGATTGGTGGCCCAAAAGTACTCTAAAACCCATGGGATAAACTATGAGGAGACTTTTGCTCCTGTAGCAAAATTAAATTCCATAAGGGTGTTGATGTCTCTTGCTATGAATCTGGATTAGGAATTATTTCAGCTTGATATAAAAAACGCTTTCTTAAATGGGGAATTGGAAGAATAAGTTTATATGAAGATTCCACCTAAATTTGAGAAAGAAGAAAGTGTTGGCAAGGTATGCAAACTATATCGATCTCTCTATGGATTAAAACAATCCCCAAGAGGATGGATTAAGAAATTTAGCTCATCACTTACAAAGTTTGGGTACAAACAAAGTGAAGCTGATCATACACTATTTACTAAGCATCCAGCTAATGGGAAAAGATCTATTTTGATTGTATATATAGATGATATAATTATTACCGGTGATGATATTCAAGAAATTGTTGCACTAAAACAGAGATTAAGGGATGAATTTGAGGTTAAAGACTTGGGGACCATGAAGTACTTTCTGAGAATGGAAGTGGCTAGGAGCAAACAAGATATTCTAATCTCACAAAGAAAATATACCCTTGATCTCCTAAAAGATACAGGGATGTTGGGATGCAAGCCAATGTATACACCTCTTGAAAGAAACTAGAAATACTAGATAAATGATAGTGATCCTCCTGTTGATAAAGGGAGGTATCAAAGGTTGGTTGGGAAGCTGATTTATCTTTCTCTCACTTGCCCAGATATTGCCTATGTTGTATTGTGAGTCAATTCATGCACTCAACAATATTTAGTTGCAGTTTATCACATTTTGAAGTACCTAAATGGGACGCCAAGTAAGGGATTATTATTCCAAAAGAGTGATGCTAAAGGGGTTGAAGGGTTTGTTGATGCTAACTGGGCAGGATCTGTGATGGACAACCAATCAACATCGGACTTTTGTACTAAACTATGGGGGAACCTAGTCACTTAGAGGAGCAAGAAACAATCAGTTGTGGCATGTAATAGTGTAGAAGTAGAGTTTAGGGCAATTGCTCAAGGCATTTGCGAGTTAATTTGGTTGGCTCGACTAATGGAAGACCTACAAATGCCCCTAACCTTACCAACAAAGCTTATACTGACAGCAAGTCAACTATAAGCATTGTTAATAACCCCATCCAGCATGACAGGATGAAATATGTCAGGATTGATAGAAGTTTTATACAAAGGGGAATTGAACAAGGAGGAATAAAACTAACCTATCTTCCTACAGCTAGTTAAGAGGTAGATGTATTCACAAAAAACATGTTAAGACTAGGGTTTGAATCACTCATTAGCAAGCTGGGAATGAGAGATACATGTTCACCAGTTTGAGGGGGGGGGGGTTTGAGAATCCGAGTAATCCAGCAAATGATAAAGATGTGGAAGTGATAAGACACAGGGCTGTTTGAATAGAAGAAAGATAAGCAGTGATTAAATATTAAGAAGATAAGGAAGAAGAAGGTTTCGGAAATATTGGAGAAAATATAGGAGATATGCTACCTTAGTTTAATTTGTATCTTATCCTATCTATCTTTGTAACCTATTCAAATTTTGATTGTATCCTATCTCCTGTAAATTAGGATCAGATACGTAGCATAGTACATGTATAAATATAGGTTCTACATTCAATACAAACTATGAGTTTTGATTTCTCCTCTAAACTCAGCTGATACCTAAGGTTTTCTACTTAGGTTATTATACTTTGTTCAATAAAACATATGAAGTTTCAAGATATAGGCTATGAAGTAACAATGCAGAAGCCCTCATCATTTGCGTGTCCCCTTCAACCACCCAGAAGGAGGGATATTTTGAGCAGTACTCCTATACATAATTTTAACAAATATGCACCACAAGGTTGGAGAGGAGATAAAGAAAAAACTTTAGGAGGATTTAGGGGGGTTGGTACAAGGAATACCTAGAGAAGAAGATCATTATAGGATGTGACTTAAATAATCATGTAAACAAAGAAGTGAATGTGTACAAAGATGTATGGTTACGGATTTGGAGAAAAGATATAATGAGGGGCAAAACTACTTTGGATTTGCCATGACATAGGAAGAGCTAATCAAGCTAATACTAGGTTTAAGAAACAAGATGAACACTTGGATGAATATAAAAATGGTTTATCAACTACCAAATAAATTACTTGCTTGTGAAACAAGTGGACCGCTTATGTTACAAGGATGTAAAGTTAGAGCAGGAGAATGCCTAACTCCTCAACATAGGCTTATGGTTCTTGACATCCATATCAAAAATGGAAGAAGAAGAATGATACAAAATGAAATCCAAGAATTGGATGGTGGGATTTGAGAGCGAAAAACAAACTATTTCTAAGAAAAAAAGTGGGTGATAAGAGATAGGGTTGTGGAGTAAGAGGCTAACCAAATGTGGATTGAAATGGCTATTGCTATTCAAAATATGGCAAAAATGGTTCTAGGAGAGTCGAAAGAAAAAGTGTCAAACCAAAAAGAGTCTTGGTGGTGAAATAGTAGGTCCAAGAAAAGATCAAAACCAAGAGCACTTGCCACAAGATTTTTCATACATGTTGTAATATAGAAAATAAAGAGGTATATTTTAGCAAAAAATGAAGCAAAAAGCAAGTTAGCAAAGCAAAGTCAAAAGCTTATAAAAAGTTATACCAACTACTTAACACAAAAGATGGGAAAAGAGATATACATAAACTAGCTAAAGCAAGAGAAAGAAAAACAAGGGATTTGAGCCAGGTAAAAGCAGAAAAGATGGAAATCATTAGGCCCTCATAAATGATGGGGCAATCAAGGAGAGATGGAAAGAGTATTTCTAGAAATTATTCAATGATGGTGGAGAAACATATGCTAAGTTGGGGCATTTTCGTAACTCAAAAGAAGATAGGAATTACATATTCTATAGACATATTTGTTCAAACAAAATAAAACAAGTATTGAAGAAGATGGAGAGTAGAAAAACAGTTGGACAAAATAACATAGAAGCTGGGAGAAGAGGGCATTTTTTAGTTAAGGAAATTATTTAATGTGATTGTTAAATCAAAAAGGATGTTGAACAAGTATAGAAAGAGCACTTTAATGTCCATTTATAAGAATAAAGGAGACTTTCAACATCATGAAAATTATAGAGGGATCGAGCTAATAAGCCGCAATGCAATTAAAAAAAAAAAAAAAAGAGATCAAAACCAACACTATTAAACTTTAGGAAAGGATAATTGAGCAGAGCTTAAGGAGAGAAACTAAGGTCCAAAAAACTGATTTGATTTTATGCCTGGATGTCGAACAAGTGTGGTAAGAGCACTTTAATGACTATTTGTAGGAACAAAAGAGATGATCAAAATTGTGAAAATTATAGAGGGATCGAACTAATAAGCCACACCGCAATTTTATTAAAAAAAAAAAAAAAAGAAGCTACGATAGCTGCACAAACAAAATCTATCTACTTATTAGGATGCTTAACAAACTTGCATGTATACAAGATAAGCGAAAGTATTTACATATGATATTCATAAACTGGAAAAAGCCTACACAAATTCTCCAGAGAACTTTTATGGAAGGGGTTGGAGAACAAAGGAGATTGGATTGCTTATAATCAAGTTATCTAGAATATATATCAGGAGGCAAAAATGTATGCATGTATGGAAGAGATAATGAGGCTTTTCCAATTACAATTGGATTACATCAAAGATCTATATTGAGCTTACCTCTTCTTGTGATAGATAAACTCACAAAGTACATCCAGGAAAAAGTGCCTTGGGGTATGCTATTTGCAGACAATATTTCTTGATGGACGTGACAAAAAAAAATATGTAATAATAAACCTGAATTATGGAGAAACAACTTAGAACACGGAGATTTTTAAATTAAGTAGGTCAAAAACTGAGTAGTAAAATGTAAGTTCAGTAAAAAGAAGCGCAGATGATGTTACCAATATGGTGACACTAGAATAACAGTTATCCCTTTTCCCACCCCCCCCCCCCCCAAAAAAAAAAAAAAAGAAAAAAGAAAAAAAAAATATCACTTTCAATATTTTGAATCAATTGTTCAAAAAGAAAGTGTGTCCAGCATTTTATTTGTAAAATCCCTCTAGAGCTAAAAGAAAAGTTTTCTATCAAATGCTTATAAGACCATCTTTATTGTATGGCCTAAAATGCTGGGCAGTTAAGCTAACATGTGCCAATACAAGTGTAGCTAAGATGAGAATGACATGGTAGATGTGTGACCATACAAAAAAAGAAAAAATAATAAATGATATCATATATAATAAGGTTAGAGTGGCACCTAACGAAGATAAAATGTAGAAGATGTCATCAAGACCGATGCATGTGAGAAAAAAGACCGATAGAAGCAACTATGGATGAAATAGAGGAAATCTGTCACAAAGGAGGAAGAGAAAGACCAAATGAAACTAGGTGGGAAATGGAAACCCTCGGATATGGCATAGGATATAATGGCCTTAAAGTGAATATGGCAACGGACAAAGATGCCTAGAAGTCTAGAATTCAGGTAACCAACCTTACTTAGTGGAATTAAGAATGGTAAATGTTGTTGTTGTTGTATTTCTATACATATTCAGAATCTGAATAGTATATAAAATCTGAGTGCTTGCCCAAAAGTAAGAAAAAACATATGAACTGAGTTTCAACAATAACAACAAAAAAACTAAAACTAAAGAACAAAACAAAACATATAAGCAAAACAAAAGGAAAAGGAATTATCACACAACTAACCTGAGCTGTACGTCCCATTTTGTCATAAGTATGCTCACAATTCCTAAGGTCACCACCATAGAACTCCTGGATACATAGAGAACCAGAAAACAAAAATTATGTTCCATAGGTTGCAATACTCCAAAAGATTAACCAATAAAGCTACTGGAAAATAGCTCAAAAATTTCCAACAGTAAAATTGGCAACCCATGTCATAGTTTATAGCTAGCTTCTTTACCGTTGCAAAATAGGTAAAGGTGAGATATTCTTAAGTTTGAGAGGGAAGGGTTAGTGCTACAATTAACATAAAGATAGCATTTGGAAGCAAAAAATCACAGATTTGTCAAGCTACATTCTTAGAGTTATTTGAAAGCCAAACACTTACAAGAGAATTGTATTGAAATTTCTTAAAAGCAAAAACAATTCATCATGTATCAACAAAATCACATATTCTCGGTTTATTGCTTGTGACCTTGTGATAATATGACCAAATGCCAACTAGGCAACTACATTTGTGTACTTTTTAGGAGAGAACCTGCATGTTTCAAGAAGAAGATGGCAAGACTTAAACAAATGTAATATGGTTCGAATGAATACTCCCTTTTGTGGAGGTTTTTTTTTTCGGTAAGTCCCCATTTGTGGAAGTTACATAATGTTATATGTTATCCAATCATCTAGATTTCTTTTTCATTTCTTCCTTTAAAAAAAATCATATTCCCATGCATGATGAGCCAAAAATATGGCAGATGGTATAGAATATCAATGAGAAAAGGACCAAAAGTAAAAAGTCTTGGTTATATTGAACATTCAAAAAGGATTCCTAAAACAAACAAAAAAGAAGAAAACTGGATGGTCATGTTAGGGAATTGAACTGCAGCGACAGCTATACCTACTTCAATAAAGGAATTGCAGTTTGTAAAGAAGCAAAACATACTACATTACAACATACAAAATATCAAGCCTTAATCCCATGAGGAGGGGTTGGCTACATGAATTCTAGCTCATACTACATTACAACTTACTTGAACAAAACTAGCATGACCTGAACCAGCAACAAAATAGTTGAAATGATCAAATCTTCCAAAGTCAACATAGCCCTGCAAATTTTGATCAATTTCATTTTAAAGGAATATAACTAACAACAAAACAAGAAGTAAATGCTTTGTACATCAAACAACTTGTTTCGAACATATTCTGAATGCACAAGCATTTAAAGTGTTTATAGCTTTGACAATGTTTAATGTTTGACTATACTTCATATCAGCATTATCTATGGCAAATCAAATATGATGAAACATTGTCACCTCTTACTTTAGTTGAATGGATGAAAATTGCAGCAGGGACATCCCTAGTTTCCCCATAGTGTCTATGTATTCATGCATGGCAAGGATGCTTTTTTGAGAACCAACTCTCATTTTAGAATCACCATCACGCATAAACACAAGACTTGTAGTCCTCATGCTACTATAGTCCAAAAGATGGTTAACTTGTTTGGAAAAGTAAACTCTCTGTCCCTTATCCAATAAAACCACACTTGATTAAATAAAGAAAATAAATGCATTTAAGTTAAAATCTGAAGTCTTAGCTGTGTTTTTAGTTCTCCAGTAAGCAGTTGATGTTGACTGCAATATTTCAAGTGTTAAAAATAAAGAAACTGTAGGAAATGGGAACAAAGGATCCATACTTTATGGGATCCCACAAATTGAGGGATCATGTATCCATATTTTCTGGGATTGCTTTTCTATCTCTTAGTTTTATGGGAAGTGTGAGTTAATTTGTATATAAGATGTTGTAGGTTGATTAGAAGAGGGGTGAAGATATCATTGTTTTTTAGCTTGTACAATTATATGGTATCAGAGCCACCCGCAGCCGCCGTCGATCTGCCACCGTTCTAGCAGATGAACCTGCCACTACCGTCAAGCACCAAGAGCGGAGAAGAAAAGAGGTCTCTTGTCCGTCGTTTCCAGAAGCTGCATTCATCTCCAGCTTCCATCTTCTGTAGCCCATCATCCCCGTCGGTCCTCCGCAGCCGTCTCCTTGCTCCAACCACAGTCATTGCTTTCTCCGATCGCCGACAACAAGGTCACCGCCAGACCTCCCTCACAGCGTAAACCACAAGCCTCTGCCATTAACGACCAAGGCCTGTCCACCATCACCTGCCACCACCATCACTGAGATTGTTTTTGCTCCGATCTCTCTCTCTGATGCCCCAATCGCAACACCGTTACCACTGTTGGACTCGTCTCACTCAGTCCATACAGATCCCAGTGGTTTTGTCGCTATCCGTCGTTGATCGTCGCCATCAGCCACAGTCCGTCACTGCCGGCCACTGCTCGTCCCAGTCTAACTTCGTCGATTCTCCAACAAACTTCTGCCACTGCTACCTACTCTTTCTATCCCAATCATCTTCTTCATTCTTTCGTGGTAGCCTATCAGACCTTGGCCTCATATTTGATTTTCACAATCTCAAATCTGGTGTGCAGCATCCCTCTGATTTCATACCAGCAACCACCATTACCAATAAAATGACCAACTCCAATACATCCATAACAGAATCGACCAGTATCTCGACTGTCTCCAACCCCCAATTATCCTTAGTTCCCGGTCATTCTGAAAATCCCGCAATACAAATCACCTCTCATAAATTGAACGGAAGCAATTTTAGAGAGTGGTATCAACCAGTATTGCTTATGATCAAGAAAAAAGGAAAAATGGGATATTTGACAGGAGCAACAGCAGCACATCCATCAAATTATGTAGCCTATATTGTATGAGAAGCAGAAAACTCAATTGTGATGGTATGGTTGATAAACTTGATGGAGTAAAGGATTTGGCGTTTGTACATGTTCTACCAAACAGCAAAAGTGTAGGATACAGTACAAGAAATGTACTCAGACCTTGAGGATATATCACAAAGTTTTGAGGTTCGCTCTAAGATTTGAAACACTCAACAAGATACATTATCTGTCACCGAGTATTTTAATACGCTCTCAGAACTGTGGCAACAAATCGATCTGTTTCACAATATTGAATGGAAGTATACTGATGATGGAGTCCTATACAATAAGATGGTAGAAAAAGATTGAATATTTGATTTCTTGCAAGGGGTGCATCAAGAATTTGATGACGTTCAAGGACGTATACTAGGCACAAAGCCTTTACCCAACCTGAAAGAGGTGTTTGTTAAAGTTTGGCGAGAATAAACAAGGAGGAAAGTGATACAATCCAAAAGGAACTCTTGGAAAAGGCAAGCGGATGTGGTGTGAGCATTGTAAAAAGCCTAATCATACCAAAGACGTGTTGGGATATTCATGGCAAGCCCCCATATTGGAAGCCACGAAGTCAGAGGAAAAATAATACTTATGTGGCTGAGATAACAACTGGTGCAGCCTCTCAACCATTCACAGCAGAGCAAATGGAAATTCTTCGAAAACTGATGACTTCCTCATCAGTGACAGATGCCTCCAGAACTGTCCCATCAACTTCTACTAGCTTTACAGCGCTTACATTACATAAAGGTATTGTTTCTTTATTGTCATATAAAGACTCATATGATACTTGGATAGTGGACACAGGTACTTCAGACTATATGACAAGCTCCAACACAAGATTCAGTAACTATCAACCATATAAGGAAAATGTTGGTATTACTGTAGCAGATGGGTTTATGTGCATAGCAACAAGGAGAGGAGATACAGAACTTAATGGGTTGAAATTGAATTCAATTCTTCATATTCCAAATATGCAGTGCAATATACTTTTAGTGAGTAAATTAACCAAGGATTTGAACTGTTTAATAACGTTTTTTCCTTTTCAGGATTTGTCATCGGAGAGAACGATTGGGAATGCTGAAGAGCGAAATGGTCTCTATTACTTGTTAGGTGTTGATTCTCCTTCAAGACCAAAGTTACCTATTATTTTTTCCTTGTTCTCTAATTCCAATGTTTTATTGTGGCATCATAGATTAGGTCACCCCAGTTTCTCTTATCTAAAGCGTCAATACCCTCGTCTATTTGTTAATAAAGATTATTCATCATTCCGATGTGATCATTGTACTCTTGCTAAACAAACACGTACATTTTATCCACCTCACACATACAAACCTTCTATTTCATTCCATTTAATTCATAGTGATGTGTGAGGACCATCACGAGTGTTAAATTTAATCGGGGAATGATGGTTTGTTACCTTTATTGATGACCATACCCAGGTATATTGGGTTTACTTGAGGAGAGAAAAATCCGAAGTTACTACAATTTTTAAACAATTCCACAAGCTTGTCACAAATGTTTTCCAACCATATATCCATATTCTTCGAACAGATAATAGTAGAGAGTATTTCTCCCATGAACTGAATGAATATCTCCAAGAATATGGGATACTTCATCAAAGTTCACGTACGTATACTCCTCAACAAAATGGGGTTACTGAGAGAAAAAATCGTCACCTCCTGGAAGTTGCTCAATCCATCATGTTTGATAGTCATGTTCCACACTCTTTTTGGGGTGAAGCCATTCTTACATTAGCATTTCTTATCAATCGTATTCCCTCCAAAGTCCTTCAATACTGAACACCCCTCAATGCATTGTTATCTATCTTTCCTTCCTCTCAAGTTCATAATTCTCTTAAATCTCGTGTGTTTGAGTGTGTGGTATTTATCCATAATGTTCAACCCAATCGGGGCAAGTTTGATCCTAAAGCTCTCAAATGTGTCTTTCTTGGTTACTCCACCACACAAAAGGGTCATAAGTGCTATCATCCTTCTATGAAACAGTTCTTGATCTCATTTGATGTTTCATTTGTCGAATATCAAACCTTCTACCCCCATGTTTCTCTCCAGGGGGAGATTAATTCTCAAAGAGACAAACATTGAGAACCCAATTTCTTCAAGCATTTTCCTTCGATCTCCTCATCATTTCCTTCCCAATCCGATTCTATGTCCAAAAACAGTGGTGATATAGGTAAAGGGGGAGAATCTAACACTTTAGACCCAAAACCAATTCTGGTTTACTCTAGGAGACCACAGACTCCAATGCAAACTCAAGAGTATGAACCGATGGCAGATTCCATTACGACGGATAATCAAGAAGAGGATGAGAAAAATGAGTCATGTTGTGAGGAAGAAGAACCTATTAATAGCATTGATCTTCCAATTGCCATAAGGAAGGGGGTAAGGTCTTGTATGAGAAATTCTAAGTATCCTATATCGGATTATGTTGCATATACTAAGTTATCAGGAAATTTCAAAACCTTTGTTGCGAAGATTAATGAGATTCGTGTTCTTAAAAATGTTCAAGAGGCACTTCAAAATCCAAATTGGAAGAAAGCTGTGCTAGAAGAGATGAAGGTGTTAAATGATAATGAGACTTGGGAGATGATGAAGTTACCAGAAGGGAAGAAAACAGTTGACATTAAATGGATCTTCTCAGTGAAGTATAAACCAGATGGAACTATAGAACGATATAAGGAAAGACTAGTAGCACAAAGTTTTACTCAAACCTATGGAATTGATTATGAAGAAACCTTTGCACCAATTGCCAAGCTTAACTCAATCAAAGTTCTATTGTCTATTGCTGCTAATTTAGATTGGAGACTACACCAGCTAAACATCAAGAATGTTTTTCTCAATGGCACATTAGAAGAGGAAGTATATATGAGAGTTCCTCCTAGATTTGAAGTAAAGGGAAATCCAGATAAGGTATGTAAGCTAAAAAAATGCCCTTTATGGTTTGCAACAATCACCTCGGACTTGGTTTACACAGTTCAGCACTGTTATGAAGGATCTTGGATATAGCTAAGGGCAAGCTGATCACAACTTGTTTGTGAAGAAGAATAAGTCAAGACAACAAGAAATACTCATTGCATATGTAGATGATATGGTGATCACAGGTGATGATGAAATGGAGATTGGAAATCTAAAAAAGAGACTTCAAGCGGAATTCATGGTAAAAGATCTTGGGAAACTTAGATACTTTTTTGGAATTGAGGTTGCAAGAAGTCACAAAGGGATCTTCATTTCACAAAGAAAGTACACTTGATTTACTTAAAGAGACAGGAAAACTTGGGTGTAAACCTTCTAGTACGCCCTTGGAGCGTAACTGGAAGCACAAGGTGTCAGATAGTGATTCTCCAGTGAATAAAGAGAGCCATCAGCATTTGGTAAGAAAACTCATCTACCTATCACTCACGAGACCAAATATTGCCTTTAGTGTGAGCTTGGTAAGCCAGTTCATGCATGCTCCCACAAAAAGGCACATGGAGGCAGCAAACTAGATCCTGAGGTATTTAAAGGGAAATCCTAACAAAGGATTATTGTTTAAAAAGACTAGAGTCAAGGATATTATTGGTTTTTTAGATATAGACTGGGCAGGAGCTATTGATGATAGCAAGTCAACAATTGGGTATTGCACAAAAGTTTGGGGTCATCTAGTGACATGGAGAAGTAAAAAATAGTTCGTAGTTACTCGAAACAGTGCAGAAGCAGAGTATAGAGCCATAGTTCAAGGAACATGTAAACTCATTTGGATACAGAGATTGATGACAGACTTAAACAAGCCAGTAACAAGTCCTATGAAGTTATTTAGTGACAGTAAATCAATTATTAGTGTAGTCCATAACCCAGTTCAACATGATCGGATGAAACATGTGAGGATTGACAGAGACTTCATCAAGTCAAAGATTAAAAATGTGACTATCGCCTTGTCCTACATTCCTACCAAGTCCCAAGAAACTGATGTTCTAACCAAAGTATTTCAGAAATCAAGTTTCGATATCTGTATTTGCAAATTGGGAATGATTGACATCTATTCTATAGCTTGACGGGGAGTGTAGGAAATGGGGACAAAGGATCCATATTTTATGGGATCCCACAAATTGAGGGATCATGTATCCATATTTTCTGGGATTTCTTTTCTATCTCTTAGTTTGATGGGAAGTGTGAGTTAATTTGTATATTAAGATATTGTACGTTGATTAGAAGAGGGGTGAAGATATCATTGTTGTTTAGCTTGTGCGATTATAGAAACTGTGTACCTTCAAATATCGTAAGCTTTAATAGCTTTGCAGGTAATGAAATAATCTGTAGCAGCAGTACAGTTCTTAACAAGTATAGGCAGGAATGGTATTAGAGTACAATTCATCTATTTATTGTTTGCATCTGTAATTTCAGCAGAACTAACTTATATGCACATAAGCGTTATCCCAATAAGCTAGTTGGGGAAAATGGTATCGATGAATACCGAATGTGCTCTACTCTCCACATCCTTACAAAATCGAACAGCCAAGTCAGAATCCTGAGTAGACAAAGTGCATGACATGCATGAGCTTTGGAAAAGATTATCAAAACCAGTACAAATATCCTATAATTGAAGATTCGGACAATAAAGATGCAAAATATTCTTTCTTTCTTTTTTTTTCTTTTTCCTGAATTAAGATGCAAACATTTCATACGAGATGTTACCTTCCCCCCATCATACTCAAAAACATGTCCAATCCAGCTGCTCTGAGAATAAGTTAAGAGAAAATAAATTTTAATACTCATTTTATGACGTATTATTGTACTAGTAACATCCGCTGCAAATTAGAAATCCATGCTCTATCTGGTCGCCAAAATGTAAGATATTCACAGTGTAATTTGAACGAATTACATAGTCAAGGATACGAAATCATAAATGTGACTGGAATTGTCAAGAGCGTAGCAGTTGGAACTCGGAACCGCAACCGAAGCAGCCCCAAGCACCTGGAGAAAAACAGCTGACACAATACACAAATCAAATATAAGTCTCAAGGCCAGATCAGAAAGGAACAAGGAATGCGATAACTTACAAGAATTTGATCAAATACATGACATTACCTATGGCGGTACTGGAAAACAAGCAATGTAAGGAAGGAGTTTCTAAAAGGCGGCTTCTTCTCCTCATCTTCGCATAAGTTCAACAAGGTACTGCTAAGAAACCTGAATGAGTTGTGCACGAGGATGTCCGCGAAGTGCCTGAAGCTGAGCAAAAATAGACGACTGCAATTCGCTATTAATCTTGCTCGCTTCAGGGGAACATCTTTGTCAATCAAGACAAAGCGCGTCTTTCGCCAGAATAAAAAGATGAGGAGATAAAGTGCGTGGATATGTGGAATTTAATTAGATTGATGATCGGTTTGAATCCCTGGTTTGGCAATTGCATCGTCAAACGAAGAGGGGTGCATCCGAAATGTCTTCGCCGGCGACGAAGCTTTGGAGATAACGGTTCAGATTTTGGAGTACGGGACGAGTCCTTAACGTGAGTCACGTGACCTCCGTTCCCAGTTTCCCAATGCAGAAACGGGTTGACCCTTCATCGTGACCCGCCTGTGTCGTACCGTAACCCTAACCTTTGCTAAAATGAGTGAGATAAAAAAATTTAAAATAAAATTAAAATATAAAATAATTAAGATTATCTTCAACTCACCTCAATACCCTCTATAGTATAAATAATTTATTTTTTATTTTAATTTTATCTCAAAAACTATGCGTACTCCAATGTCACTACATATTCTTTTTATTTATTTCACTCTTTGTTTTATTTATTTATTTATTTTAATAAATTTCAATTATATTTATTTTATCTTTTCTATATTTTTTATATATACACAAAATTAATAATCAAATACACATATTAATAACCAAACACACAAAATAATCAGATACACACATAAATAAAATTAATAATTAAATACACAAAATAATTAAATACATGCATATACAAAATTAATAATTAAATATACAAATCAATAACCAAATACACAATATCAATCATTCAACACAAAAATAAATAAAAGAAAGTCCTCAAAATCTCACAAACCCTCTTACTCTCAATCTGCTCCTCACCCTGTCATCGTTATGCTCGTTGCCTGCAACTCGTCTTCTCCTTTTTGTTCGTCATCTCCGTCTATCCGCCTTCGTATTCGTTGGTTGTTGGTCATCGATTTCACCTTCACCTACAACAACTCATTTTATTTGTACTTTGATGGTTATTGGGACAAAATATATGGGAAACAATTTTTTTGTAGTGACCCATAATTAAGAATTAAATTAATTATTGATATAGTGTGGTAATATAATTTAAAGGAAATATTAAAATAATTTGTTGTGATTTAATAAAATTTACTTATGTGATTTTAAGTAAATAAGAAATTAAAATAATTAATTAATTTGTGTTAGGAATTTCTGGAATTAGAGAAAAATTAAAATAAATCAAGTTGTGGGATTTTTAGAAGTTTCGGGCATTTCTGTAATTAATTAAATGGGTGTTTGTGTATTTAATGGAAAGTTAGGGGTGCTGGCGTGAATTGTGGGAAGGCCAAAAAGTCTCTTCAAATATAACATAATGCATATATAGGTTGAAGATGCATGCCAGCGCGAGCGGTCGCGCGCGAGGCAGCCAGGCGGTGGACGCGACTTCGAATCCGCGGGCAGGCGTGCGAGGGGGGATTTTTGGATGATTTAATTCAACCTCTAGACGTCGAAACGACGTCGTTTCGTCAATGGCAGTGGCTCCCAGTGGCTGGCCCGCGCCTCAGCCGCTCGTTTTTGGCCGATTTCAGGCGTTCATTTTGCATGCGAACAGTAAGGAAATTGCAGAAAAGAACAGCAGCGTGCGCGAGAGAATTTGAGATTTTGGGGCTTCAAAAATTGGATTAAACTCCGTTTAATCCTTGATTTAATTATCCAGGTATGTAGAGCAGCTAGTAATTAATATTCTATACGGTCAGAATTTCGTTTTGCGTCCAATTTTATTAATTTTGGCAAATAATTGGGATATTGCAGTTTGTATAATTTTTACTGCTTTTGGACCCAACAAGCCCAAGGATATCTCTGTTAAGGCAAGTTCTTCTTACCTATCTCGTCGTTTCTTTCGTTGGCGATTTATTGGGCCTCCCTTCGTTTGTTTCGGCTATTAATTAATTATGAAGTTTTTAAAACGGTTAGTTTAAGATTTAATTTATTAAATGGATCTGGTGGGTTTTATTCGTTGGTTGCCTACGGGGGTTTGTACCACCCCCCTGCCTGTTGGAAATGATGCCGTACTCACCCGGGGCTAGGTTCTTAGCGGTTCGAGTATTAATTAGATTTTTGGTTATTTTCTGGCTGGAGCGGTTGTGCAGTGGGGGCTAGGAGGGGCGGTTCGGTGACGGAGTGACTGTCGTACGGTCTACCTTAGGCCGCCGGCGAGTCTCTCCTACCCACTGACCGCTGACCGGTGCCAGGCACTGCTGACTAGCTTAGCCGTTATGTGATTATAGCATACCTGCTTATATTTTATTCTCGTTGCATGTTTTGATGTGCACATGGGTACGGGCTGCATGTTGGGATTAACATGATTTGGTTATGCTTGGTCACGGGCATTTTAGCTTGACTAGGATACATCCAGCAAGGGCATATGCATTGCGTGTGGCTTACTATATGGGCGGAGCATGGCCTGATGCCTGGATGTATGGGCGCCTTGTATCACGTTGATGCTCACTACGCCATTGCATTTTATGTGCATTGCATGGCTACTGATAGTATTTAGTTCTCGGACGGGAGTACCGTTTCGATGGAGCCTATGGCTCGGTTGTCGGGAGTACCGACGTGGATACGGGTGACGGGAGTACCGCCCCGGGACAATGCGCACAGGTTTGTTGAGGATATTGTTGCCTTTCAGGGCAGCGGCAGGTTGGTATGGAACTTGGGTGCCATGTGTCTTGTGTGGGCCCCAAAGACCGATATGTGCTCTTATTATACTGCACTGTTGTGTTGTAGCGTCTCATGACTTGTGTGTAATTGTGGGGCTGTGTTTGGGATGGTCTATTCTTTTATTTATAGCCTTTCATTTCTTATAAACTTGCTGAGTCTTACGACTCACCTTGCTTTCCATCATTCCAGGTAAGGGTAAAGCAAAGGCCGAGGGCGAGGATTGCGCCACCTAGCAGCCAGCCGTGTTGGTAAGGTGTACAGTTAGCTACCCCCGTCATCTCTGATGTTTTGCTAGAGTCGCTGTCTTTTATTTTTTACTGTGCCAGGTTATCATTTGTACCTCCTATTATTGGCACAGGGTCTGAATGTATTTTTATATATTCCATGACCGCTGTATCAGCGGGGTGCTTGTGGGCATGCATGTTTACCGTTTTGCTTCCGCTGTTAAATTTCTTATTTATGCAGGCCAAGGCATTTTTGTCTTTTGTCTATTCCTCTTCCCTTCTGTGAGCGCACTCGTTCGAATAGATCGGGTGGTTGAGATATTCGAGCGGGGGTGCTTACATTCTTGCTCAACAGCTATAGCGAGCAATTTAAAGATCAACAAATTTTTTGCAAGAGACAAGATAGATAGGAAGTACCGTTAGAGTGGATTTTCAGCAATTCACTCCTCATATTTTAGTTTGGTGAGCAATTTATGCTTGCCTAGAAGTTGGCATAATATAAGGTTATAAAGTATTCAAATATTTTTATCAAACTGTTTATTAAATTTTTTAGAATGCATAGAATGACATGTGCATTATTTTTTATTATCTATAAAGTTCAATATATATATTTATCTAAATGGGGAAGAAATAAGCATACCTAAAAAATATCAGATAAAAAGTCATGTGACTTATTTTTTAAGCGTCGTAAAATAAATTTAACAAACACATTAAAAATGACAAAAGTCTATAAAACTTTCCATATCTTACATTTTTCAGTTTATATATTGATTAACAAACAATGCTTAAACTAGATATAACTTAACCAATTCTCATGTCAAACCCGTAACAATTTGGATTTCCAAAGCGGGCCATTCGAAATGCACAAAAAATGGTAGATGAGGCATAAATGAATAATTGTTTGTTGTTAGATAAATGATTGGCTAATATGCAAATGCTTCATCTTTCCTTGATTGCCTCATTTCTACTCTCTCTCCCCTTCCATGGTCAACAGCAATCGTCTTCGCCTCTCGTGTGTCAACATATGCACGCGACGGAGAAGAAGGATGTAGCGATGATCGACACGCGAGAGGCGAAGCGACGCATTGCAATAGGATGTCGGCGAGAGACAGTTATTGAAGGCATCCATGTGAAAGGGAAAGAGATGAGACAGGAAAACAATTCTGTAATTTGGATTAGGGTATTTTTACCATTTTAGCGTGTGTTAGTCAATCGCTCGGAAGCCCTCTCGGTCAAAGTAGCAAAATTCTTAGGCTCCCAATCTAAATAGATTGGAGAATATTATTGTTGTAAGCAAATTTATTTAAAAAAAAAAATTGAAGACATTGTTTTCATAATTCTACTAATAAATTATTAATCACAAAATAAATAATCATACCATTATTATTGTTCATAGATGAGTAATGAAAACTTAAAACTAAATTTGACTTCTGATATTTTGCTTATAAATAAACATGTTAAGAAAATTATTTTAGTGACGTTTGTTTTATAAAACAAAACACTAGTAAAAGTTTTCCAAACATTTATTTCAACTTTTTTGATAAACTTGGGTTATTGTTGGTGTTAGGAAATATTATTAATATTTTTTTATACCACTTAATTCAACCATCCCAACTATTGTGAATCCGCGTGAAGTAATGAAAAAGGTTGGGAATTAGCAATTTTCAATGTTTGCAATTGCAAATATAAGTAAGGTACAATGAACGTAAGATAAAAAATGGATTAACTACACTAATAATCATTTAATTCTGTATTTTGTTACTGTTTAATTATTAAACTTTGAAATGTTACTTATTAGTTTCTAATATTTTAAAACTGTTACTATTTAGTCATTGAACTTTAAAATGTTATATACTAGTTATTAATATTTTAAAATTATTTCTTACCCATTACTCGTTAGTCACTGAACTTTAAGTTCACGAGTGACAGATGATAAATAATTTTGAAATATTAGTGAGTAGTAGATAACATTTTAAAATTCAGTAATTAAAAAGCAACAGTTTTGAAATATTAGCGACTAATAAGTAATATTTCAAAATTCAGTGATCAAACAGTAACAGAATACAAAATTGAGTGATTATTGATGTAATTAATATGATAAAAAAATATCATTTATTATCATTTTAATTGGAGTTTTCTGCAAATAATTATAGAATAATTCTATTGATAGTTACAAATAACAACAAATTGTTATCTTTTAAGCCACCTTTTGACTTTACAAATATGTTTGCAAAAATACTTATAAACTATAGGAAAAAAATGCTTAAAATTTAGCCCAACAAAAGTTAAAAACACTAATAACAAATGAAAGAAAAAATGCCAAAAATTAAAAGATAAATCTTATCTCTAATATAATCTCCATCCTTGTTACATATATTAGCAAAATAACTTTCAAAACAATCAAACAAATACTATAAGTCACCAAATAACATCTTAACAAAATAATTCATTGACGTCTTTATCCAAATACTCAACAATGGCCTCATTATCGTTTGATATTTTGTTTTGCTAATTACTATCACATGATATCTTATTTAGATAATAAACATTATATGCTTATTACTATGTTAGTTATAGCTATCATGTAAGAGACTTACCGATTTAAAAAATATGTTAGGCGTTAACATATACTCGTAGTTCAATTAAATACTTTTGTTGTTAATGTTAGTTTTAAAAAAATATAATTAATATATGATGTTAGTAATATAAATATTTTTTAAAATATATTCTCACACCTAACAAACACTACCTTTACGAAATTTTACCTTTCTTGTCATCTTAACGCTATTAGGCAAACTTTCAGCTTTCATCATTTTTATTGTTCACCTAGTTAGACAACTCAATTGTCTTCCTCATATAGATAATTTGGTGGAACTTCAATTTAGATGAATTAAGATTTGGTTGAATTAGATTTAGATCTATATTATACTCAATATCTTTGGCTACCTAAAGACAAACTTGGATTTCAATCAACAACCTATTAATTCAATTGTTAAAAAGAAGGGAAAAAAAGCAAAAAAATACTGAGAGAATTTTTTTTTTCTTTTTGTTTTATTGAAAATATCATTTGATTTGTCCATATATGTTGATTTGGGCCAATTTAGTTTTCTTATTTTTAAAAGGGCTAATAAATCTTTATTATTTTCAAAATAAGATCATTTTAATCTTTGTGTTTGTTTGGCATAAATGACGTTGAACACATTATAACATTGTTTGTGTCATTATTCTTTAGCAATGACAAATCACGATAATCTATATATTTCTTCTATCCTCTCTACCTCTATTAATTTCTCCCTCCATCGTCCTTCTATTTGTGTTGCTAGTTTGAAGAAGAAATTATTAGATTATAGGAGAGAAAATCCTAAGGGGAAGAAGATATATTATTATTCAACCAAAAATGAAATTGATTACAATGTTTTGTATTTATACTAAACTAACATACTAAAGCTAATACTAAATGACATCACTAATACACACTCTAATACTCCCCCCTCAAGCTGTATATCTACAGCATGATATTACATGTACATCAAAAACAAATTAAGAAGAACAACAACAAGAACCACAGCAATCACGAACAGTGAAACACTCAAATGAGCAAATCTGATAAACACGTCGAAAATCGAAATTGATTACAATGGGTTGGAATGGACATCAACAACCAAACAACTCTAGCAAGAAAGTAATGGCGACAGATCTTGAAGCGACAACTATTCTTATTTTGAGCAGATCTAAAAATGGCGAACAAGGAAGTCGATTTGCAGATCGTCAATCAAAGGAGACCACCATTATAGAAAAAAAAAAAAAAAAAAAAGGAACTCCAAAATTAATGGACAAAATCGCAAAATCGACAAAGGAAAAAAAAGATGGAAGAAACACAGATCAGAAGAAAAAAGAAAAAAATAACAGGAAGCAAGATCTGGAAAAAAAATAAAACATCGAAGAAAATTTACAATGGAATGAAGAAGAATAACAGAACACTAGACACAAAGAAACACTGAATTGAACGCAAATAATCACAATGAAAGCATAACAGAACAAAATGCTGAAGAAGATTTTCAATTAGAAAATAGACACAATCTGAAATCTTTCAATTAAAAAAAACATTTAAATCGAAACGCAAAAGAAACAAATGAACAAAGGCTCGTGAAGCAGCGTCACATACCGAAGGAAACCACAATAAATGAAAATGGAAATGATGCAAAATCAAAAAAGGCAACTCACTTGCGACAAAAGAAAGCAACAAATCTGAGAATATCTTGAGATAAATATGAAAAAAAAAAAAATAGAGGTCACGAAAACAAAGATTGCAAGAAGCAAAATAGAAACAGAAACGGAAGAACAGAAAGTCAAAAAACAGATCATCGAAGAACAAATCGCGAAAAGAAATAAAATCCAAAGAAGAATAACGATCGAAGCACGAACAAATGTCTCGATCGAAAATAAACGAAACAGAGAATACCTCCGAACAAAGGAGGAAACACAGGCGAATAGAGCGCCGGAAAACCAACGGAGCAAGAGAAAGTCAACAGAAAGAAGTCGATGGATGCGCAGCAAAAGCTAGGGTTGCTCTAATACCATATTAGATTTTGAGAGAGAAAACTCGAGGGAGAAAAATATATATTATTATTCAACCCCAAATGAAATTGATTACAATGTTTTGTATTTATACTAAACTAGCATACTAAAATTAATACTAAAATGACATCACTAATACACACACTCTAATAGAAAATGACATACTCTAGGGAAGGAGAACAAAAAAGAAAAAGTATTGCTTTAAAAATACTAAAATCATTAATTTATTATATATAATTGTGTGTTGCACAAGAGAAGAGAGACGCGAGACCCACTCGACAGCTATTAAAACAATAAATATATTTAATAATCGGGTTTTACGATTAATTATAATTTGTAACAACTATTTATATATAATAGACAATTACATTGTAAAATTGCAAAAACAGAATAAATAATGATTACATGTACTCCTGCTATGTTTACACATAATCGAAGGACTTCTTGTACGATGGCTCATATCAAGTTTTAGTCTTCAAATTCAAAAGAATAATCAGATAAGGAAGTAATTGACTGAGAAATGAAGTAATGAGAAAAAGTTGGGGACAAAAAACAAAAAACCAAAAATCAAAGGAAACTTCTTCTTGTGATTCCGTCTAGAACTACTTGATTCTGAGCTAATAATTAAAAAAAGTCTTAAAATGCTCTCGAGCACCATGTTATTGTGCACCAAAAAACAAAAATAACTAAGTATGTGCTTATCACAAATATATATATATATATATATGATAATATGTGATCTTTTTTAAGAACAAGTGATTGCGACACAATATTTTCTCAAGAAATTTGGAAAAATAGGACTCTCGATACGAAACTTTGTAAAAATAAGACACTTTAAATATCTTTGCAAAATTATGACTTTTGAATGTGTATTAGACAAAAATACCCCCATTTTTCAGTTGACTCTCTCCCTATGTTCTTCCTTCTTCTTTTTCAATAAGTCTTTCATTCTTTCTCTATTACTCTATATATAAAGTACATATATATATATTTACCTATCAATTTTTTTCTTTAACCACTCTCTGTAACCTAAATATATGTGTATATATTGTTCACATTCAATGATTGAGTTCAAGATATATGCGTCTCTCTCGTTCTATTTCCATTGTGTATATATGTATTATATATGTACTGTGTGTTTTTGCGTTGATAAGAAAGAAGAAGAACCAGATGACGACCATGTACAGAAAAAATAGTAAGTGACCGCAGCAACGGTTATGGCATTGCTGATATATCGATTAATAGATATCGGTTAATCGATATTAATTAATAGATATCGATTAACAGTTAATAGATATATGTTAAAATATTAAAATTTTGAATTTAAATTAAATTAACATTAATTAATTTAATTCATTTTTTTTTTATCTTCAGTTCAATTTAATATGGGTATTCTAAAAGTTTGAATTTTTCATTTGGTTTAAAAACTAATATTCTGTAAAAGAGAATCGAAGGAAACAATAATTGTGAATGGAGTGGTTATTAAGGTACAATTTATTTAGAACAAACTTAGTTAATTACGTTCAATTCGATTATTTTGATAAGAAAGAAGATAGAGGGTTTATATATAAGAATATTTTGATAAATTTTTTATATTTTAATAGATATGTGTTACAAAACTCGATTAACCAATATCATATCGATTAATCGACATCTGTTAACAACCGATATCGGTTAATCGATATCGGTTAACAACCGATATCGCATAACCGACATCTGTTAATAACCAATATCGCTTAACTGATATTTGTTAACAACCGATATCGCTTAACCGGCATCTATTAACAACTGATATCTATTAAGCGATATCTGTTAATCGAATTGAATTGAACGTAATTAACTCAATTTCTCTAAGTAAATTGTACATTAATAACCATTTCATTTACGATTACCGTTTCCTTCAATTATCATTTACAAAATATTAGGTTTCAAACAAAAAGAAAAATTCAAACTATTATAATACCCAAATTAAATTGAACTGAAGATAAAAAAAAGAAAAATAAATCAAATTAATTAATGTTAATTCAATTAAAATTCAAAATTTTGATATTTTTAACCGATATCTGTTTAATAGATATATGTTAAGGATATCAGTTAACAGATATCGGTTGTTAACAGATGTCGATTAAGCAATATCGATTGTTAACATATCTCGGTTATGCGATATCGATTGTTAACAAATATTGATTAATTGATATAATATTGGTTAATCGAGATTCGTAACAGATATATGTTAAAATATCAAAAATTTATCAAAATATTCTTATATATAAATCCTCTATCTTATTTTTTATCAAAATAATCAAATTTAACGTAATTAACTAAGTTTGTTATAAGTAAATTGTACCTTAATAACCACTCAATTCATAGTTACTGTTTCATTCGATTCTTATTTACAGAATATTAGTCTTCAAATCAAATGAAAAATTCAAACTTTTAGAATATCCAGAATAAATTAAACTGAAGAAAAAAAAATTGAATTAAATTAATTAATGTTAATTCAATTTAAATTAAAAAAATTAATATTTTAACAAATATCTATTAACTATTAAACGATATCTCTTAATTAATATCGGTTAACCGATATATCAGCAACGTCATAGCCATCGCTTTACTCTTTTTTTTATACATGGCCGCCATCTGGTTTTTCTCATTTCCAATCAATGCAAAAACACACAGTATATATATAATATATATATACACAACGAAAAGAGAATGAGAGAGACGCACATTTCTTGAAATCAATCATTAAACGTGAACAATATATTTATATATATCTAGGTTATAGAGAGTGGTTAAAGAAAAAAAATGATAGATGAATATATATATATATATTTTATATATAGAGTAATAAAAAGAGAATGAAAGGTTTATTGAAAAAAAAAAATAAGAATATTTTTATCTAACACACCTTCAAAAGTCATAGTTTTACAAAGATTTTAAAAGTGTGTTATTTTTGCAAAGTTTCGTAGGGAGAGTCCTATTTTTCCAAATTTCCCTATTTTCTCCCGTCAATTCTTGGTTCGACCTTTGCGCCATCAGCCAATCGGTAGGCCAACGAACTTCGACCCCGCTAGCAGCAAGGCAATAAAGATCACAACGAGAATTCGTTCACCGATTCGAAAGTGAAAACTCGCTGGAATTGTCGAATTTCAATTCCCCAAACGCTTCCCGAAGCCTAAGCATCGAACGAAGCACCGGACTTTCCACTCATCCAAGTGGCAAACTTCGCGTGGCCAGATGTGCGAACATCGCCGCTCATCGAAACCGAAGCTCCTCTTCAAAACCCTAAAATGCGGATACAAGTGACGGAGATCGCGGTCTCAAACCCTAGCGCAAGAAGATGGCAAAACAGCCGCCGGGGTGGCTCGCGCTTCAGAAGCGGTGGGTTTTGCCCCTTCTGGTCGGGCTATCGGTCTCTACTGCCCTCGCTTTCATCCTCCGAGCCGCTTTCGACTCTACCTGCGATCGCCAAACCCTTGAAGTTCCGGAGAAGCGGTTTCACTCGGCTATCCAGACGGCGACGACCCCGAGTCCGCTCAGTTTCATGAAGTCTAAGCTCGTTCTGCTCGTCTCTCACGAGCTTTCGCTTTCTGGTACCCTGTCTGGTCTCATAGATTAATTCAGTTGCTTTATTGACTGATTTATCTGGTGTTGTTTTGGTGATTGGCCCGATTCATTTCAATTTACTCTGTCAAATGCATTTTTTCCATCTGAGTGTTAGCATGTAGTTTTCAGGAGTTTCACTTTCGTCTGGTCTCTTGGAATCTCATGAACTTTTTCGCATACTAGTTTAGGGATCATGATAGCCCTTGCGTTTTGCAAAACATGGAAGTTTTTTGCGTATCCGTGAGCCATTCCAGTTGACTATGCTTCTTCGGGCTGAATTGAATAGTAACTGAATGGTGTTATGCCAAAAAAAGGAAAAGAAAAAATTAAAGAAGAAAGCACGATGTAGGAAGATGAATTACAGGTGATGGAACACTGACCATCTTTCAACTGCAAATAATTGTTATAACTGTACTCATACATTGTCTGAAAGCACTCATTAAAGGGGAGACATGTAATACAGAAGCTAGGGCATGATTTGCCGTTCCACGTGTAACAGCTCATGCAACAATCACAACCTGACAAAAGAGAATAAACCAATGAGTAACTGCAACGTTGTCGTTTACTATAAAAGGTAGAACAAAGTCACAAGTTCTAAAAGAGCAGTTGAACCACTAACGACACCTGGATTCTTTATTTAATTTCTCTGTTAATTGCCAAAATGGAAGTGCTTGGTAGATTTTGTAATTGATTTCCTGAAAATTTATAAATTTCCTTTTTTGGCAAGGAAAAGTAATATTCCAAACAGTAATTAAAAGGACCAATCTTTGAGAAAAGGCTATGTAAGATCGGGAAACCTCAGAACAGAGGTTGCACTGCTGTAAAATATAGAGGGGATGTTTTTTTTTTCTCCTCTAAAAAATATGGAGTGAAAGAGGAAGAAACAAATCTCTTTATGAAAATGACCCTGGAATTTGTTAGAGTAGAAACACAACACTCTCTAGGACACTCACACTCACTAAGTCACGAATAGAGACTTACAAACACTCCCAACAACAAGAATTACAAAACACAATACTAAAGAACAGAAATAAGAATCAAGAACACCACAAGATTATCCTGGTTCAGTCTCAAATTGAGACCTACGTCTAGATTGGCTAGGCCTTCACTTTTCCACTATCTTGTATAGGTTGGTTACATGTGCCTTTGATAGAACTCTCTCATAGCCCAAATATCCTGAAAACTATAGAGTTCCCAACCTAGAGTATACACAACAATACCCGCCTCACTCTAAGCACACATCCAAAACCACTCGCTCACAAGATAGAATTTCTCATAAAGCACAAATGAAAAGCCCTGCACAACACCCCCTCTCGACCCCTATTTACAAGCCATAGGGCGGGAGTTACAATAACAGGAAATAAACATCTCACCAACTAACCGTTACATAACAATCGGCTAGCTGTCTTTCTAGAAACAATCCTTCTAGAAGACTTTTCCTATCAACTAAAAGGACATAAACAACACTGTTTTTACATAAATTTTCTTGATATCTATTTCACTAATCTAGTACAAATGTTCTAACAAAATCTCCACCCATTTGCATTGGATTAGATCTTCATTAGGATCCTGTACCCTTCACACTAACCTGTATCTTCATTGTCTGAGTTGCAGAAGCTTTATGCAGTGCTTCAATTTAGTCGTAGGTATTGGTTTTGTAAAGATATTTGCTGCATTTTCTTCTCATGCCACTTTGGCTAGAATCACAGTTTTATTTTCAATAATTTGTCTGATAAAGTGATGTCTTATGTCTATATGCTTAGTCCTTTCATGGTGTGCTTGGTTTTTAGACAAATGAATTGCACTTTGACTATCGCACATCAAAGTGGTCTTAACCTCTACACCTAGAAGCTCACTTACTAATCCTTTTAGCCACATAGCCTCCTCCATATCATCTGAAATTGCTATGTACTCAGTCTCGGTAGTTGATAATGCTACCACACGTTGGAGACTTGATTTCCAACTAATAGTAGAGTTCCATAACCTAAAGACAGAACCGGTTGTGGATCTTCGTTTGTCAATATCGGCAACATAATTAGCGTCCGAATATCCTAGGATTATAGGTTGATTTTCTAGACTTGCACCACTATAAGTCAAAGCATAGTCTATAGAACCTTTCAAATATTTGCACATCCACTTAATTGCCAACTAGTGAGGGCTTACTTGGATTGACCATAAACCGACTTTTGACACTCATTACATGTGCCAAGTCCGGTCTCGTGCAAACCATACCATACATTAGACTGCCTACCGCACTTGAGTATGGTATATGGACCATCTCTTTTCTCTCTTCCTCATCCTTAGGGGACTGTGGATAGTTTAAAAATGAGATGCAAAAGGCACACTAACTGCCTTTGCATTGGACATCCCAAATCTGGACAACAACTTAGCTAAGTATGATTTTTGTGAAAGGTGGATTTTTCTATGTTGCTTATCCCTAGAAATCTCCATTCCTAGAATTTTCTTTGCCTCATCTAATTCCTTCATCTCAAACTCAGCTTTCAATCTTTGTTTAAGAAGTTGAATTTCTCTAGTGGATTGACTTGCAATGAGCATGTCATCCACGTATAGTAACAGATGGATAGAAATATTAGGTGTGACATGTTTAAAATATATGCAACAGTCATAGGATCTCCTTAGGTATCCTTGGTTTATCATAATTGAATTAAATTTTCGGTACCACTGTCTTGGGGACTGTTTAAGTTCATACATTGACTTCCTAAGAAGACATACTTTCTCCACCTCTCCCTTAGCTTCAAAACCCTTTGGTTGATCCATAAAAATCCTCTCTTCAAGGCCCCCATGAAGGAAGGCAGTTGTGACATCCATCTGCTCTAATTTTAAATCCAATTGGATAGTGATAGCTAATAAAATCCTTATAGAGGTGTGTCTCACAACTGGAGAAAATATCTCATTAAAGTCTATGCCCGGCACTTGAGCGAACCCTCTAGCTACCAACCTAGCCTTGAACCTAGGTTTAACATTATTTTCAGCCCCTTCTTTAATCTTGAAGAGCCATTTGCAGCCTACTATTCACTGCCCTCTTGTCCTTTCAACCAATTCCTAGGTATTATTTTTCTTAAGGGATGCTATTTTTGACCTCATGGCTTCCAGCCATTTATCAACATCCTTAGAGGACACTGCTTCTTCATAGGTGAGGGGTTCTTCGCCTATAGTTTCAACTGCACTGGTTAGGGCATAGGCAACTGGATCAGAATAATCGTATCTTTGTGGTGGCCTACGGTTTCTAGGTTGCCGGTCTCTTTCTACAGTATGCTTGTCTGGATTAGGTTGATCCCCTAAGCTAGAGTCTACATCACTATCATCCTCATCCCTTTCAAATTGGGAGGATTCTATGTCCTAGTCTTCATCTTGCCTTGGTTCAGAGATATCATGATCCACATCAGATGGATCCTGGGAGTTATAAGGGTTGATTCCAATGATCTCCACCTGAATAGACTCTCCATTTTGTTCCTTATCATGCTGTGATTCATCATTTGCTAATTTTATGGTAGACTTCTCATCAAATGTCACATCTCTTGTGACTATGGTTCTCGGTCCTTTTGGTTCTAAATTTCATAGTTTGTAGCATTTGACAGCAAATGGATGTCACAAGACCATAATGTAAATAAAGAGAATTCTAAGGTAGAAGGGTAAGGGGTATTACTGTAATAAGGAGTAGATGGACAGTTATATCACACGACTGTTTTAATTCAAATGTAACCAAATAGTGGCGCCAAGGCTGGAAGTATATAACTAACCTTCGCCACTAGGAGAATCATCTTTTTGGCAATACAATTGAATCATTCTTTCCCTCCATTTTCTCGAATTCTCTCTTTTCCTCTCTCATTCTCTCCCTCCTATTCTTTCTGTTCTTCTAACCTACTAGTTCCCACGCAATTCTATCAGAATCGCGAGAGAACTCTTCCTGTCAGAATTGCATTCTAACAATGGATAACCTATAAACAGGCATTTCTTGGCCCTAGGTTCTAATTTGCCTTGCTTCACATGAGCATAGACAAGGCATTCAAATACTCTAAGGTGGTCTAGGCTTCGTTTATGCCCTATCCACCTTTCATATGGGGTTAGGAAGTTTTTGTGGAGGGAGACCTATTTATTACATGGGCTGCTGTCGTGACAGCTTCCCCCCAAAAGGTTTTGGGCAAATGAGCATAGGGCAACATGCATCTAACCCATTCTAAGAGGGTTCTATTCATCCTTTTTGCAACACCATTTTGCCTAGGGTTTTCAGGTGCAGTTAGGTGTGTCACAATCCCACCATCTTTATGCATTTGGTTGAAATTCTTATTACCAAATTCTAACCCATTATCAGTTCTTATTGCCTTGATTTTCCTGCCTTTTTGGTTCTCTACCATAGTCTTCCATGCCCTAAAGATTTCAAATGTGTTATCTTTAGACTTTAGGACATACACCCACAACATTCTAGAGAAATCATCTATTATAGATAAAAAATATCGAGAGCCTCCATGAGATACAGTTTGGGCCGAACCCCATAAATCTGAATGAAAGGGGTAAGATCTTGTGTTAAGTATCCTATGTCTAATCACTTGACTTATACTAAATTATCCCCTCAATACAAGAGATTTGTTGCAAGTATTGACAGCATTGCAATTCCAAGGAATATTCAAGAGGCTATGAGTGATCCTAAGTGGAAAGCTGCAGCTATGGAGGAGATGAGTGTCTTGGTGAAAAATAACACATGGGAGATTGTTAAACTACCGTAAAAAAAAAAAAAGGGTGGTTGGTTGTAGATGGGTTTTCACAGTAAAGCATAATGCAGATGAAAATATTGAAAGATACATGTTAAAGATTGTCTAGAGTTAGTGATAGGTTTATATGTGGTTAAGGGTTAGTTAATAGGTGGGTGGCTCTCTTGTAATATTAATTATTAGTGGGGGCAAAATTGGAAATACCATAATCTGCCCTAGGAAATATCACCCTATTTTTCTATAAATAGGGGGGGGGGGGCTGAGGGTCTTAACCGCATGTTCTATTCTGTTTTTTCGAGAGCCTAGAGAGTGAGAAAGCTATGAATTAGAATAGGCTTATTCATTATTGGAAGACTTGTATTGTGAGAGAGAGAGAAGAGGGAAGTTTTGTACTGTTTTCATCAAATAAATAAGGCTTCTCTGTGGTGGTTTCAAGGCTGGATGTAGTGCCAATTCAATTGGCATGAACCAGGATAAAAGTTTGTCTTCTTATATGGTTTGAATGTTTTCTCTCTTGTTTTGTTCTTACTTAAATTTTGTTCTTTATTGACTGTTTGTGTTGTGGTGTGTTGGGCGGCGAGTTGTGAGTGTTTGGAGAGGTGTTTGATCGGTTTCTTGGAGGGTTTTAAGGCTACCAGTGCTCCCAATTTATAACAAATTGGTATCAGAGCCGGGCCTCTTATAAAAAATCATCAAGAACTTAGAATTTCATCACATACTCGCAGGAATGGCTTCTATAGCCTCTGTCGCACGGTATGATGTTGAGAAATTTGATGGCCAAAATAATTTTGGCCTATGGAAGATGAAGATGAGAGCCCTTTTGGGAAATCTTGGACTGGAGGAAGCTTTAGAGGCTGAAAAGCCTATGCCTGAAACCCTAACTGAAGTCCAGAAAAAGGAAATCAGGGATAGGAGAAAAGAAACCAACAAAAGAGCCTTTAACACCCTTATTTAAGCCTAGGAGACAAAGTCTTGCGGAAGGTATTAAAGATGACTACCGCGGAGGAGCTTTGGAATAGGTTAGATGCACTTTATATGACTAAAACCCTCTCCAACCGGCTGTTCTTGAAAACAAAATTCTTTTCTTTCAAGATGAGTGAAAATCAAAGGTTGCAAGAACATATGGACAGTTTTAATAAATTGTGTTTGGATCTTGAGAATATAAATATTAAGTATGAAGATGAGATAAGGTTTTGGTCTTATTGCACTCTCTTCCTAAGTCCTATGAGACCTTTGTGGATATCTTGAAACATGGAAGAGATAAGCTGACCCTAGATGATGTGATAGGAGCTTTGAATTCCAAAAATTTGCAGCACAAAGTAGAGTCCCAGAAATCTGCCATAGAAGCTTTGGCAGTGAACTTTAGAACAGAAAAAAGAGACCCTAGTTTTAAAGGTAGGTCTCAGTCTAAGTCTACGAGTGGCAAGAAAGTGATTAAATGCTTTCATTGCCATGAAGAAGGGCATATGAAGAAGAATTGCCCAAATAGGAAGAAAGAATCCCAAGAAAGAACCAGCCTCGAATGTTCAAACACCATGTGTGGTTTTGGCTACGAGAGTGCGGATGTCCTATAGTCTTTCTAGGTATGCAGTAAAAATAGATTAGGTCCTAGGGTTAGGGTGTAATTCTCATAGGAAAAGGGTTTTTTACCCATAGAGACATGGTGGAGGGGAAATGGTTTGTCTCGGCAACAATCTAAGGTCAAGGAAATTGGAGATGGGAGAAATTAGGATGCATGGTGGAGCTGTTCCAGATTATTAGAATCTGTAAAATATGTCCCTGTTTTAATAAGAAAGTCTAATGTCCTTAGGAATAATTAGATAGTGAGAATTGGAGTCCTAAGAGTTGTTAGGAGCTCTTAGAGAGATGGAAGCAACCCTCAAGAAAAGAGATTATGTGGTGCATGCTTGCAGGTTTTGTGAATAAGCTGCAGCCACTAAGGATAGCCTATGATAAGTTAAGTTAGGTTAGGTCATTTCTTGAGGATAGCTCACAATGGTGAGCAAGGACTAGGAAAGGTATCTAAGGCTAGGGATATTAGGGGAGGGGAAATTTGTAGGTGTATAGGAATAGAAACCATGTAGTTTGGTAAGGTCACCAAAGTAGAAATCTCCAAATCAGACCTTGTATATGTCAAAAGCCCATTAGAGATCAGTTTTAGGATCTAGGGTGACCTATCTAGGCTTTGTCTCATGGTGGAGCTAGGTGAGGTGAACCTAGTGGAGATGGTATGTTCCTAAGGAATTCCCAGGCATATATGAGCTTGCTGGAATTAAAAATAAGTGGAAATTGCTGCTGGTATGAAAAGTTAGGTGGAGTAGAGTTGTGGAATAGGTATGCCTAGGTCTTCAAAAGCTAGGGTTCTTACTTATATTGGAAAACTCTACCAATAGGACATGAGATTAGCTGATGCTAAGGGCAAGGGATGAAATCTAGAATGTTGTGTAAAGAAAACAACAAGGAGAAACCTTTGGGAATGTTCTAAACTAACCTATGAACCAGGGTATAGCAATAGGGAAATCTGAAATTTTTTTTTTGGTCATATTCATTGTGTAAGCTTGGGCTAGATTATGAGAGGGAGGAAGCTAGTATAGTTTTGGCTCTTGCAGTGAGGGTCCTTGTGAACAGTGAGGGGAAAAGGGTGTGTGCGAGGGTTGTCTTGTATGGTGAAGCCCATGGTTGATCAAAATCTGGATTAAGCAATGAAAGGGAAGGAGAATCATCTTGTAGGTAATGAGCAAGGGAATAGAAGGCCTAGTTGTCTAGGATGGGTAAAAGATAGAACCTCAAGTAATCTTCTAGTGAGGTATGGAATGTTGGGTTTGAAGGATGCTTAGGCTCAGGTTTGAATGCTAAGGAGCAGGCTGGAAAATAGAACCTCTTGTATAAGAAGAGGTGATGCACTCTTGTCCAAATGAATGGCATGAAGCCATGTAAATTTGGGGAGAATGTTGGACTTAGATGAAAGATCCCTTATGTTAAAGGGGTGGAGTGCTGTGAAGTGTCTATGTGAGAATTAAGGAAGGTGCTGGAAATGGGGAAAAGTCTAGGAAAAATGCTAGACAAATGGCCATTGATTAAAGCAGCACATGAAGGCTTAATTTGGATCAAATAGGTATCACTAACAGCCATTATCCATGTGGAAACTAAGGGAAAAGTGATCTTATAGTATAGCCAAGGGATAAGAGGCTAGAGGGAAAGGTAAGCAAGGATTGGTTGCTTAGAAGGTCTCTCTAGGTATGAGGTATGATAGTAGTTCCTTAGGTAAGATATAAGATTGGAAGAGTCCAAAAGGGTTAAAATTGAGTGCATAGGGAAGCTGTGAATATTCCAGTGGTATGCTTAGTATATTGATGGGCAGCTTTATTGGTATTTTCTCCAAAATAGAACTCTCAAGGTGTAGCTGAGTGTTTAGATCAGTGTTTGAGAGTGTGGGAGGAAGGATAAGCTGGGAAATACTAAGGCATAGAGATTGGAATAGAGTTTGGACAGCTTAAGGCAGCCTAGGTTGCCCTAATCTTAAGCATATCTTGGTAGACCGGTAGGTAGATAGAAGAAAATTTGAGTAGCTTTGAGTTTAAAGCCAACATTAGAGGAAGGACAGTGGTAAAGCCTAAAAGGCCGGTTTTGGGGAGCTAGGAATAAAGTCTAGCAGTGGAAAGGCCAATCCGGGTGAGGTTCACTGTTGTTGTAATGCTGTGTAAAAAGTTTGGACACTTTGAGATTAATGAGTATCATTGAGTATGGATTTGGTTTATGGTGGAGTGTACTTAGACACTATGGAGAAACCAATCATATTGATGTTAGGAATGTATTCATTAGGAAAGCCCTTGAGGAGGAGGATAAATCTTAATTAGAGTTACATGTATAGGATATGTAGCTGGAAGTATTGTCGTTGGTGAAATTTACAGCATTGTTTTTTTGATTTTCTTAATGTTTGTTGATTGATTTGATGATCGGGTTATCATGCGGGAAACCAAAGGAAGAGCAAGCCAAAAGGTTTTGATGGATGAAGATGGAAGGTATCACACTCAAGGCAATGGTGGAGATTTGTTAAAGATTGTCTAGAGTTAGTGATAGGTTTATATGCAGTTTATATGCGGTTAAGGGTTAGTTAATAAGTGGGTGGCTCTTTTGTAATATTAATTATTAATGGGGGGCAAAATTGGAAATACCATAATCACCCCTAGGAAATATCACCCTTTTTTTCTATAAATAGGGCAGGGGGGCTGAGGGTCTTAACCGCATGTTCTCTTCTGTTTTTTCGAGAGCCCAGAGAGTGAGAAAGTTGTGAATTAGAATAGGCTTATTCATTCTTGGAAAGCTTGTATCGTGAGAGAGAGAAGAGGGAAGTTTTGTACTGTTTTCATCAAATAAAGAAGGCTTCTTTGTGGTGGTTTTAAGGCTGGATGTAGTGCCAATTCAATTGGCATGAACCAGGATAAAAGTCTGTCTTCTTATATGGTTTGAATGTTTTCTCTCTTGTTTTGTTCTTACTTAAATTCTGTTCTTTATTGACTGTTTGTGTTGTGGTGTGTTGGGCGGCAAGTTGTGAGTGTTTGGAGAGGTGTTTGATCGGTTTCTTGGAGGGTTTTAAGGCTGCCAATGCTCCCAATTTATAACAATACAAGACAAGATTGGTTGCACAAGGGTTTATTCAAACATATGGGATCAACTATGGGATCAAGATTGGTTGCTCCTGTGGCCAAACTTAACTCAATTCGGGTATTAATTTTCCTTGCTGTTAATCTTGATTGGCCTTTACTTCAATTTGATATTAAAAATGCTTTTTTGAATGGTGACTTGGATGAGGAGATATATATGAGAATACCCCCAGGATTTGAATAGGAAATTGGCAGTGGAAATGTGTGCAAATTAAAGAAATCCTTATATGGATTAAAGCAATCTCCAAGGGCTTGGTTCAAGAAATTTAGCATGACTCTCAATCGTTTGGGATATAAACAAGGGCAAGGTGACCATACCCTGTTTATAAAGTCAATGGTAGAGGGAAAAAAAGGCCATACTAATTGTTTATGTTGATGATATTATTGTGACATGTGATAACTTACAGGAAATTGAAAATTTGAAGAAGCAATTAAAGTATGAATTTGAAGTGAAAGACCTAGGAGTCATGAGATATTTCCTAGGAATGGAGGTGGCTCGGAGTAAAGAAGGGCTATTCATCTCTCAAAGGAAGTACACACTTGATTTGTTAAAGGAAACTTGGATGTTAGCATGCAGACCAGCTGGTACTCATTTAGAAAAGGGTTGGAATGTTGAAGAAAAAGAAGACATTCTTGTTGAAAAAGAAAGATACCAAAGGTTGGTTGGTAGACTAATTTATTTATCACTTACAAGGTCAGACATAGTCTATGCAGTAAGTGTCATAAGTCAATACATGCATTCCCCTACTCAAAAACATATGAATGCAGTGTTCCATGTTCTAAGATACCTCAAGGGAACGCCTAGGAAAGGGCTAATGTTCAAGAAAACTAATGAAAGAAGAATTGAATGTTTTGTGGATGCTGATTGGGCTGGTTCACGCAAGGATAACATGTTAACTTCAGGTTATTGTACCAAGTTATGGGGTAATGTGGTTACTTGGAGGAGCAAAAAGCAATCCGTGGTGGCTTGAAGCAATGTCGAGGCCGAATTCCGTGCTATTGCTCAAGGGATATGTGAAGTAATTTGGCTGGAAAGGATGATGGAAGACTTGGGGATATCCTTTATCTCAACCCAGAAGTTCATAGTGATAGTAAATCCGCTATCAGTATTGTGAAATCCAGTTCAACATGACCGAATGAAACATCTAAGAATTAATAGGAGTTTTATAAAATGGGAAATTGAAGAAGGAGGAATCAGCTTATCCTATATTCCAACTACTGATCAAGTAGCTGATATTTTCACAAAAGTTGTTGCAAGGCCAGTGTTTGAGTTACTAATTGGCAAGCTGGGAATAATTTGTATCTATTCCTCAGCTTGAGGGGAAGTGTTGGAGAACTCGGAAAAGTGATAAGAAGATTCAGAGATCATCTAGATGCATTTCCAGTTTAAAAATAAATAATTCTGGAGTTTAAATGTTGTATTTTAAATTATAGATATTGTTGTATAAGTTTAAATTTATTTCCTAAGTTTTATGAGATAAATCTTCCTAGTTTCTAGGAAGTAGATAGTTTATATCTTCTCCGAAATTGTAGGAGAATTATTAGCAGCTAGGGTGTATATATTTTTCATTTGTACCTCTAGAATTATAATTCAAGCTTTTCAGCTATCTCAAAGCTTGTTTCAATGAGAAATTTGCATTGCACTATCATGTTTTGATCTCATTCTCTATCTACTGAATTCTTATGAATCTAATCCCTATATAAAAGTTCAAAAAACTGGTTCTTGCATGCTTTATAATTGGTGAAATTTTGGGGGCAAGCATATAAATATGGTACAAATCAATGGTTAACTTTGGCTCTATAGTATGAAAGAGTATCCTCTCTGCACGTGGCTTGCTTTATAGTGTTTCAAGATTTTGGTATAGCAAAAAGTTCTTAAGTTTTACTGTGGAAAACAATATGGCTACTACTGGATGGCATACCAACCATAGCTCAACTTCGTTTGAGGACTGAGTCACTGATGTGATTCTGTAGACATGTTTGTCAACTAAAAGATAAAGTTGAAGTTTTCCTCTCCCCTCCCTCTAAGATCTATAACATAATTTTTCTTATTTTTCTTTCTTTCTGCCTGAGGAACAATATGTACATTATATTTGATTTCTTTTAGATTGATGCTTATTTGGTAATGATTTCTTTAATGAATTTGTTCTTCAGGTGGTCCACTGTTGCTGATGGAACTAGCATTTTTGTTAAGAGGTGTTGGTGCTGAAGTCTGTTGGATTACCAACCAGAAACCATCAGAAATGGATGAGATCATATACAGTTTGGAGCATAAGATGTTGGACAGTGGAATACAGGTCACACATCAATGTGCTTTTAGCATCTCTGCTCTGCCCATTATCTTGGATTTTGCTGTTTATTTCTTGATTCAGTGGTATGTAGCAGCTGATATGCATGGATGCTGTTTGTCACTTCTTGCTTAAGTGTTAACATTGGCCTGTGAATTGGTGCTAAAATCCTCATGGATGGCATTTGGTTGGGAGTTCATACTTGAAAAACCAAATGAATCTTGGTTTAATCTTGTCCTAAATTCAGATGTATGACCAGGCATTAATTATTTTAACATGATGAACATGGTGAGATTGATCAGAATAGTGCCGCAGGCATATACTTATGAGTTCACAGTTCAATTTAAACTGAAAAATAAAATTTGTGACTGTGATGATCTGTAAGTTTTGAATCCATTAGAAGTTGTCAGGCTATACTACTTTAGCTGCCTTTATCAGGCTGAAATGAACTTTACTGCATGTTAACAAGTGCATACACGTAGCTTTTTTGTCTTGACATCATTATGATTGGTTAATATTTGCTTGCAATCATCAACAGATGCTTACTAACTCTTACCTGCTTTATCTTATTTGCGTTACTCAATAAAAAATAGAATTGCTGTTCTGAAGTTGGGGTGGCCAATTAAACAGGAATCGAATGTGGTGCTACTGGGAAATGAATTTTCTGAATCTATTTATTATTTTCCTTATTCTTAGTTGTTCTGTAGAATCCTAAAACCTTGGTGGGGGTCACATCTTTCTCACTATGCCAGGTTATATCATTATGTGAATTTGAATATTAGACATCTGATTCATCTTGCTGGAATCTTATCATCTATCAATTCTTAGTTTGTTCACATCTTTCAGATCGCTAAATTCTCAGGGGGCCAATTCTGGGTAATGGTAGAAATACACATATGACATATGTCTGCGTGTGTATCTGTAAATTATCAATCTCATGTCCTAGATAAGGTGCTTATGTCATTTGATCTTATATGTTCAAGCTGATCTTGACTTGATTTACATTATTGTAACTAGTGTATTTCAACCTGCCCGGCCTTCTGTTGCTGCTAAACTGGATCTACTTGTTTTCTCTTATTTTTGATTGATCCCGCCATGTATTTTTCCCACTCAGTTTCTTAGTATGGTTATTCACACGTTGTTAGACCTTCTCTGCAAAAGGCCAAGAAGCCGTAGCTACAGCTCTAAAAGCTGATTTGGTTGTTCTAAACACCGCTGTTGCTGGCAAGTGGTTGAATGCTGTTCTCAAGGAAAATGTTCCCCGTGTTCTTCCAAAGGTGCTATGGTGGATTCATGAAATGCGAGGTCATTACTTCAAAATGGAGTATGTTAAGCACCTACCCTCGGTTGCTGGCGCTATGATTGATTCACACGTGACTGCAGAATACTGGAAGAACAGAACTCTAGAGCGCTTAAAGTATGCCTCTTAACATCCATAATAATAGTTCTCAATTTAGATTTGAAGCTTCTCTATATGGAGTTACTAGTTATGATTGACTGTTAAGTCTTATTTTCTGCACATTTTCTTTATGTAATGAAGGTTAACGATTCCTAAAGATATATTAATCACTCATCCAGGGATATGCTTCTTATACTGTTGGTGAAGTCGGCATTGAAATTGCATTGATTTTTTTTTTTATTTTGGCTTTATGGTGGGGTAGTGGGAGGGTTGACTATGGTTGTTTAATCTTCTGCCATTCATTTGAAAAATAAAGACTGAATTTTAAAAACTCTTGGGGTGATCCATTCCATCTTGTTTGCTTCTTATTGGGGTAATGTTTCTCTATCATTTTGTTCTTTTTCCCAGCTTTTGATATTCAAAAAGGGCAAAAATTGCATATTGCATGCTGATTGCTGGAATTATATTGCCCATCATTTTCTTTCTTATAAATATGTAGCTGACCAAATCATTTATTATCTATTTGTGTGATATACATGCCACTTAAATTACCTGTTTATATCTGCTTAGCATATGCCTTTTATTTTTTCCCGATATTGCTCTTCCCACAATTTGCTTGGGATTTAGCTGGTCCTTTGGGTAAGGGACGTGCAACAGGAGGCCTATCATAATTATTTATAGCATATGTGCACAAACACAAATTATATGGATCCATATGAGCAGACAATCATTATATCATGTCAACTTGAATGAAAATAATGGAAAGACTTCTATTTGGCTAGTAATTTATGTATTCTGTAGATATTAATTTTGGTGGTATGGAACAATGAAAATATTCATTTTTTAAACTTGAATTTAAAGACTTATGTATCTATTTTTGGAAAGAAAAAGGAGGAGAAAAAAATTTCAGTGGTAATCACCAAAGATATTGTTTCCAAGTTCAAAAAATTAGATAAGATGAAAAGATATTACTACGTTGTGCTTGGCAATTTTCCTTTGGCTTTAGTGCATCATAGAGACCGTTTATCTTGACCCAAGAACTGTGAGTCACAAGTTTTTCACACTCACAATCTCGAACATTGGGTGATTAATCATCATCATAATAATTCATTATTTACTTGTTTCAAAGTGTTAGGCAGTTAAAGGTTTTGAGCTTGTATATTGAAGCATTTTTCTAGTATTTATACAATGGGTCAATTGTGTTTTGGACAACTTGGTTTTGTGATCCCCAATATGGTAAAGATATGTAGCTTCACTAGTGAATTCTGCTTCTCCCTAATGGGTTTGTCTGGCATATTTGTAGCCAACCAAAGTTTACCCTACTTGACTATCACCCATTTTAAACCCTATTTGTGTTGAACCCTCAATCTCCTCTCCTCTCATGCAAGAATGACAACTTGAACCTTCAATTGCCTCTCATGCACAAAATTGCACCCACATTTTGGGCTTACAAATTTGTTTAGCTAGCACTCATGGTATAAATTTTGCCTCTCACTGTTTTTAGTTGTGTTCTTGTCTTTGTTTTTGAGAGTGTTAATCATTTGTTGTTTCAAGAGTGTTAAGTTTGTTTTATTCTACTTTTATCATCATTGGAGGTGATGGGCATGTGTGCTTTAAAGTGTTTCTCTATTGTTCCTTCTTTATCTTTTAAAAAATTGTAAATGATCTATATGGTTTTGTGAAATTGTTTCCCTATAACTATTTAAGTGGTTATCTGAAAAGAAATAGACAAAGAAATATGAAGAAACAAGAAAGCAAAAAGGGTCAGATTTAACATTAAAATTATTTGGCCATAGTTGAAGGTTTCAAATTGACTAAAATTGATCCCAGTACCGAATAAAATAGTTCTAAGATTGACTAGTGACTTTGCAGAGAATGCAATTTTTATTTCTGACCTGCCAAATAATTGTATAAATGGACTGAATATAACTAAATCAAGTAAGGATAGTGCTGATACTTGTGTTCCATGTTGTATAGGTTGGTTTGACAATATCAACTATTTGATGGAACATGATTATATCAATTATCTTCATTCATTGCCATCTCATGAAACTTTTCTGTATGAAGATGGTGTTGGAACTTTATGTCATCATTCCCTCGCAAGAGGGTTGCGTTAAGAAGAACATATGGGTAAAATTATGTCATATTGTTCTTTTGCGTAGATTTATATTGTCAATGATGATGAAGGATGATTTTGATAAAAATTTTGATATCTTCAAAAAAAAAAGTGACAAGAGGAGGATAAATGGATAAATTGTTTAAACTTAAATTGCCCAAGCCAATGTGACAAATCATTAAAAATGGAAAACACTAACTGGTATTCTTGATCTAGATCACAATGTTGAGTGATGGTATTGATAAATAGTTCATGCACTCTATCCTTCTCCTTTCCTCACGTCCTTTGAAATTGTTACACTTTTAAGTTGAGAAATAAATACTTAAACATGAACCACATTTTGCCCTTTTCTTTTCTATAGCTTTATTAGGATTGCCAAAGGAGATAAGCACACACTCTATGAGTGCCCAAACTATGTTTAATGTCACAAAATTTTTAAACCTAAGGCACTTAACAACATCATTGGATGGTTGTATGAACTTACTTGAGCAATAACTTTATGAAGTATTTGCTTAGTCTAATGTTCATAGAAGCTTATGTTGTATTCATGGTTAACATGATTCGTGCTTTTATCAAGAATATGGGTGAGTTTGAGTGCCAATGTGGTCTAAGGCTTGATGATAAGGGTGTGCAATATCTTCAGGATAAACATCGATCAGAGAACATTTTGGGCTGGACAAGATGACCTCAGGTTACTGACATGTTGTAATAGATTTGTATAAGTGATGAAGGAGTTTTGGTTTGCACCAACACGATCTCATATCTTACATGGGTCAACTTCTTCCACGTACACTGAATTGGAGTTGGCTTTCAAATTGATTAGGCATTCTGCCATCTTCTAGTGTTGGTAATAAGAGACCCACACTTTTCACTTTATTGTGGGTGAGGCCACAACCAAGTCATTGGATGCGACCATTCTCATGGGGCTACAGATCGATGGGCTTGTAATGATAGGTTCAACCAACTGGGATTGGATGGCATTGTGCCTATAGTACATAGGGCTGCGTTAAAGGCATATGCCTTGCATGGATTGCCCTTAGCGATCATCAAGCTATGAGAAAACTTTGCTAACCTCTTGGAGGATGTAGCAAAAGATGTGTGTAGAGAAACATGCAATCATATAACATAATCCTAATTGGGGGCACTGTATTTTAACAAGTCTTGAAATGTAGTGCAACTGATATGCTTGGCCCTTTTTATGTGACTTAGGCTATTACGGGACCCTCAGATGGACCATTGCCGTGCACACATGCCTTTACAAAGCACTTTGTCACACTTGTTAGTGAGCAACATAAGAGATCAATGGTCCTTTCATATCCTCGTAGTTGTGGTCATGAGAGATGCTTCATGTGGGGTGATCCATGAGGTTGGATAAAGTGCAAATGGATCTTGATTCTCATCTATTGGGATGGAGGGTCCAAATATTTCCTCAATGACGAGTGAGATTGACAAACAAATGACCAGGTACATGTGACATATATGATCAAATACAAAACTATTTTCCACATTATCTTTAGCTAATTTGTTTGTTATTTGGTGTTTGTAGGTTGATTGGTAGCCTACACGTTAGACAACTACTCACCATTTGTCTCGAGGGGTAGTGGATGTGGTGCATGGAAGTGCAATTCATTTTCTTTGATGTTATTGAGTGCCACTTCTCTTTAAGAATGATGTGCTAGATTGGATTGCAGCAACCCATCCTTGTTGATGTCGATACAGAGGTGGGATTGCATCGACTAGATATATATGGTTGACTCACCTACGATTAAGAGGGACACCACTAGCACTACATCCAACTATGGCGTCCCAAAGCCTTTAAATGTTTTGATCCATGGTGAGTACATGACTTGGTAATATTGCATCACTTGACATCTTATTGCGTCACTAGGGGATTGACTTCCTATGGTATTTGAATCCTAAGGTAAGGCTCAACATGCTATGATAGGCCTAAATGATATTACTTGATTTATATACCAACTTTTCATTTTTTGCATTTTTTTAAAATTGTTAGATTAAAACATATTGTATTTTTCCTTATATAGTTTGTTGGTCTTTGTCACATTTATGGCACGGCTTGTTGCAAGATATCTTGTTAGCCTGAGAATCCTTCCTAGCAAGACTAGTTGGCATAGTAGTGATGACAACAAACATGATTTGCTTGAGCATCTACACCTCCAACCTGATCTTCTTGAGTATTTGCATGCCCAAACTCATCTATCATGCCGTGTCACCATGCTCATCGATTTGTTGGACCTTACAAAGCATTGACTCCAACTTGTGTGTTCTCACCACTATGGGAGTTAGGCTTGTGCAAGAAGGCTTTTTAAGCCAACAAGATATCCTTCTATAAGCCATGTCATAAATGCAACGAACACTAGCCAACTATAAGAGAAAAAACACTATGTTTTAATCTAGAAATTTTTAAAAAAATGCAAAAAGGGAAAAAAAAAAAATGATATGTAAATGAAGAAGTAGTTTTGATGTGTCACACCATCTGACCATCGTATGTCGAGTCTTACTTTGGGGTTGAAATATTATAGGAGGTCGATCCCCTAGTGATGAGATAAGATGTGGAGTGATGCAATGTGACCAAGTCATGTACTCACCATGGGATTGAAATACCTATAGGCCTTGGAGTGCCATGGCTAACGACCATTTGTTGACTGTCCCATAGCTAGATGTATTGCTCATGGTGTCCTTCCTAGACATAGGTAGGTTGACCTTGTATGTCTAGCTGATGCAACCCCATGCCCATATTGACATTAAAGGAACATGTTTTGCAATCCAAACTGATGCATGACAAGAAGTGACACTCAATGACATCAAAGCATATGAGTGACACTTCTGCCCTCAATGCAGATGACAATTAGTTGGCTGATGATGTCCAACGTGTAGTCTAGGTGCCAATTAGTCTAGAACACCAAATAACGAACAAATAATGTGGAAGATAGTAGAGTACTAGTGTTTTGAAGATAATTGTCACATGTACCTAGTCATTTATATGTCGATCTAACTCATCACAGTAGAATTGGAAAGTGGAATAGGGTTATCCTCATGTGACATTTGGATCCATCATTGATGGCTTAGTAGATGAGTGCCAAGGTCCATTTGCACTTTTGCTAGCTTAATGTATCATCTGACATAGTCTTTTGCTTGATCCCAACTATAGGGTATAAAAGGACCAATGATCTCTTGTGTTTCACTTTGACATGTGTGACAAAATGCTCCGTAAAGGTTGAAGCATAGTGATGCCCCTACCAAGGGTCCTTGTAATGGTCTAGGTTGCAGAATTAGGGGTAGGTATATTAGTTGCACTGTATACTTGTTACAAAACAAGTGCGCTCTATAAGGACTCGGTTATATAACTGGATCTTTTTTTGCATGACATCCTTTGTTGTGTCCTTTGGGAGGTCATCAAAGTTTTGCCGTTGCTAGATGATCTTCAGGGATGATCTTTGCAAGGCATATGTTATTAGCTGCAACTCCATGTACTGTTTGCATAGTGTCGACCAATCCTAATTGGTTGAGCTAGTCTCTATGGGCTCATTGAATCGTAGCCCCATGAGAATGGTGATGTCTTGCATTTTGATTGTGGCCTTGCGACAATGAAGTGAAAAGTGTGGGTGTATTACTGCTAACACTCCATGATAGTAGTGATCATTGCCCAATCAATTTGAAACCCAACTCTAAGTCTGTGTGCATGAAAGAAGTCAACCCTTGTAAGGTGTGGGATCATGTGCTGGTGCAAAGCAAACTCCTTCATTGCATATGATTGTCCATTATGACGTGTTATTGGCTTGGGGTTCTATACAACCCAAATGTCCTCTGATCGATGTTGATCTTGGTGGTAATGTATGTCCCTATCGTTGGGCCCTAGACCATATTAGCATTCCACCTCGTCCATATTATTGATAAAGTAATAAATCCACGTTATCTATGAATACAATATAAACTTCTATGAACATTAGACTAAATAGATGCTTCATAAAGGCATCTCTCAAGTAAGCTTATTCAACAATCCAGTTATGTGGTTAAGTGCCTTGCTTAGTTTTAAAAAGTTTGTGACATTAAACGTAATTTGGTCACTTATAGAGTGTGTGCTTATCACCTCTGGCACTCTTGATAAAGCTCTAGAAAAGAGGACAAAATGTTGTTTGTGTTTAGGTGTTTAACCACAACTTAAAAGTGTAACCATTTCAAAAGAGATGAACCAAGGATGGGGATAGAGTGCACCAACTACTTATTAATACTGTCCCATATAGACCAAGAATACCAGTTAGTGTTTTAAATTTTTAATAATTTGTCACATTGCATTGGACAACTTGACTTTAAACAATTTATGGATTTATCCTCTTGTGTCACTCTTTTTGTTTGTTTGTTTGTTTTTTTCTTGGAAGATGTGACTACTTTATAATCAAAATTATCCTCACTTAATTTAGTTATATACAATCCATTTTCCACAATTATTTGATAGGCAAAAAAGTAAAATTGCAACATTTGCAAAGTTACCAATCAGTCTTCAAACTATTTTATACAAAATTGTGATAAGTTTTAGTTGATTTGAAACCCCTGACTATGAATCGTCGCTGATCATGCACTAGAAAACTGACCATCGAGAAATTTTACGGCCTGTTTGGTTGTAGAGAACATTTTTTAATTTTTCAACGTTGATGTATTGATGATTGAATCTCTGATTAGAAAACAAAAAACTCAATTTTCTAATTTTCTCAACCTTATACTATGAATTGAAAAATATCAAAGAGGATGTTTTCTAATTTTTTTGAAAATAAATGCTATTACTTTTTGGAACACAAAATGTTAGTATGTTTAGTTATAAAATTGGAGTTGAAAACAATTTTTTTTTTTTTTTTCCAAAACTGAATGGGCCTTTAATGTTTAATCTGACCGCTTTTGCTCTCATCTTTTTCTGTCTATTTTTTTTCTCGTAACCTTAAACATGTTCTGACACACGTCATTTGTGGCTTAAATGGAAGAACCTTTGGTGTCTTTCCAGGAGCCTTGAATTTCTCTAACTGTGGGAGCATAATTGTTGGTCACACGAACAATTCTATGATTGGCATAGAATTTTTGGTTTGACCAATGGTTCTGCTTTGCTAATGCCATGCAAAAATCTGTTCCTATGTGGCTGGTTACATGTGAGGGAGGATGCTAAATTGGTAAAATTTTTGAAACTGGTGGTCTTTTGGCAATTTCTTTTAAAATGGGTGCTATATTGGTAAAAAAATTTGCATTTTTTCCTTCTTGACACTATGGAAAGGTGTACTATATATTTATCAAGTGTTATTATGGAACATTTTCATTTAGGCCACGAGGTCTTACTTTTTACATTCTCTCTTTTGTAGATTATTTTACTTATGGAGCATTTTTTTTTTTTAATGTTTGGACCATTGAAACTGACTGAGTTATTACATTCTCTCTTTTTTAGATTAATGACTCCAGTTATGAACCAAAATAATTAATAATAATTGTCATGATCTAGTTCCGCAATAGTAGTCTAGATCTGGAATATATTACTTGATTTCATTAACTCGTTTGCCAACTCCAACACACTTTTGGGTGAGGATCCATGGTATTGCAAGTGGTATCAGAGCCAACTTAGGACCATTGTTGAGAGATTTTGGGCCTGAAAAGTATTTGAGACTAACTAGTAGTATTAGAGTATTGCCAAGTGGGTGCAAGTTAGGAAAGTGTTTCAGACTGATGGGGGTTAAATTGAGATACGAGGTTTTTGTCCCAGCGAGGATGTCAAAAATTAAAGGAGGTTTTTCATGATCCAATCCCATATCAGTAGTCCACTAAGGAGGTCTTGGTATATTATTTAGTTCTATGAATCTATAAACCAACTTTAACTAGCATTTTTGGGTGAGGGCCCATGGTGTTACAAATGCATCAACTCAGGACCATTATCGAGTGGGCGAGGGCCATAAAAGTATTTGAGATTGTCTTGAATCAGATTGAGATGTGGATTTTTGGCCTGAGAAGGACTTTAGGCATTGAAGGAGGGGGGTTTGTCATGAGTTAATCTCACATTGATAATCTCCTGGAAAAGTATTGGGCGTGTTACTTAGTCTCATGAACTCAAGAGTCACCTTTAGCTAGCACTTTAGTTGAGGACCCATGGTGGTACAATAATCATTGATTGATGCTTAATTTTTGGTCTGTATGTGATGCTTAGTTTCACATTTCAACAGTTTAGCTATTCTGATTATGCAGAAACTGTTTATGGCTTCTATCACTCTGCAGGATTACAATGCCTGAGACCTATGTTGTTCACCTTGGCAATAGCAAGGAACTTATGGAAGTTGCTGAAGATAGCATTGCAAAATGGGTTTTACGCCAGCATGTCCGGGAGTCTCTTGGAGTGAGAAATGAAGATATTCTCTTTGCTATCATAAACAGTATGTTGTTTACACATGAAGATTGTTTCTTGTTTTTTATTCACTTTGCTGTATATGTGGACACTAAGAGATGGTTCAGTTTACTGGTCTCAGATGTTTTACGGGCAGTGTTGCAACTAATCACTCTAGATGTTTTTGTTTTTCTATTTATTTGGTCCCTTAGCTATTACCTACCTTAAAAAATATTATGCTTGTGCTAAGATTTTGGACTTCTACATTTTCTAGTCACCGCCTTACTTTGGAATTGCAGGTGTCTCTCGTGGAAAAGGCCAAGATTTATTTCTACGCGCCTTTTATGATAGCTTGCAGTTAATCCAAGCAAAGAAGTTACAGGTGCCATCTTTGCATGCAGTAATTGTAGGAAGTGACATGACTGCTCAGACAAAGTTTGAGTTAGAACTTAGAAATTTTGTAGCATTGAAGAAAATCCAGCATCATGTCCATTTTGTTAATAAAACTTTGACAGTAGCGCCTTATCTGGCTGCTATTGATGTTCTTGTTCAGAATTCCCAGGTTGGTTGAGATTTGTGGAGTCATGCCTCTTTTGTGTTTTTTCTTTGCTAGTGGTACTCTTTTTTGCAAGTCCTTTACTGGTGGTACTCTTTTTGGATAATTCCTTTACTAGTGATACTCTGATTTATTCTTTGCTTAAATGTTTATGATTATTTGATGCATACCTATGGGGGATGTTAAAATCTAGTATATAGTGACGTCATTGCACTTTTTACTTTTTTTGGTTAAATATTGAAGGACTGCCAACAAAACTTACCCGGAACATGCTTAAGGTACTAGTAACGAGGGTGCAATCATCAGGTGGGAAGTTTCAGCAGCCTTTTGTCTCCTTGAATGTAGTTGGCCTACTGTTTCACTTCTGTTTTTTCTTTGTTTTTAAGATAAAAGAAATTAGTGATGAAATACCTACAACCTGTGAAGCAAGGAAGCCACCATTTGCAGTGTTGAAAACTAAAGTTGCTACAAGTATTGTGTTAATAAGCAGCCTAAGTGAAGGAGTTTGTGTTTTACAAAACATGGGCTAATGTACTGTTGTGTCTTTCAGTTCCTTCTTTGAACTGCATCCATAAGTTAAATAGATTCGTGGACATAGGAGCTCCTTTAAGATTCATGTGTGTGAACAAGCAGGAAGTAGCCAAGTGGTTGTTGGATTGAAAATCTTGAAAGTTGATTATTTGAGCAAAGCAAGTAGCTAGCCATGTGATGCTAGTTTCTTCTGGCTAGCATAGCCTTGAACATAAGTCATATTATTTGATCACTTAGTTATTTATTTATTAGTTATTATTACTTATAGTCTGGTTTCTGTATGTTAGAAATTTCTTTGGCTGCTGAAAATTAATCTCTATACTTTTGATTTTGATTTCTCTCTTGGCCTTTTTCCTCCTCCATGTAGGGCAGGGGAGAGTGCTTTGGGAGGATTACCATTGAAGCCATGGCATTTCAGCTTCCTATATTGGTAAGAATTGCCTTTTCATTGTTTGCTTCATTTATTTCAACATAAAATATTTTTCTGGAAATAGTTGTTACAAATTCGTGTTTGGTTACACATTTGTTAGGTAAAAGATTTTACATTCTACAATTTGGTGTTCGGTAAAATGATTTACCAAATCTAAATTGGCAAGTCATTCGCAGATATAGAGTAGCTGCTCAATGACAAATAGGGGACTGTCATGAACCTAGGGTTCATAACAGGGTTAGATTGGCCATCGGAAGGATCCGATAGGCTTAGGACTAAGAACATAATGTTTAGAGGGGAATTTGGACAGAGATGGGGGAAGATAACATATATAATTGAGGGAGAGATATTAAGAGAAAAGGGGGAGAAACGAGAGGGAGATTGGAGAGAAAATTGTAGAGAAAGAATTAAGATCTTTGTTTATAAATTCAAGCATAATCCTCTCCTCTTACAATTGACCTTTTTATAGTCATAGCTAGTTGCTTAACTAATTTTTAATAACACTCATGTGCTCCTAACAAATTACCAAATATTCCTAACAAACTATTATACCCTATTACAATAATGCCCCTTTATTGCTTCTAGGGTCATGACAATTCCCCCATTTTGAAAGGTTTCTTGTCCCCAAGAAACTTATTACGTCGAGTTGTTTTTATTCATCCAATCCTAGCTTTCTCTATCAGTTTAATGCTTCTTTTCTTCTTTATCCTTCTAGGCTTTTTCCTCTTTTCTTTTCTCTCAACCGTAATAGCATCATGACTTGCTGCGACACCATCTTCAACCATCTGTTCATCTGTCAATGCAATAGACCAGCATTCGGATTTGCCGACTGAAGGAGGAACCAATATAGTAGCGAAAATTTTGTTCCCTTCGGCAAAACCTATAACTTTTTCAGCTACCTCCCTTAGCTTTTCCCCAGCTACAACCGACTTCCAAAATTCTTCACTACTTTGAATCTGTTGCTAGTGTAGAGAACTACTTGCAGGGTCATAATTCGTAAAGGATTTCCCTTGGCTGAAAGAGAAATCAACATCTCTTTTTTAAGCGAGTGTGTTCCACTTTCTTGAAATTCCTGCTTTAGTTACCTCTGTTACCCTCAATATTGACAACGGGTTCACACGTTTTGCAATTTCGCTTGCCCCTTCTGTAATGGCAACAACACCATCATATTGTTCAGTGCCAGAGCCTTTTGTGTTGGTAGTAAGATATCTTCTAGCTAGTTCTATCTCTACCATCTCGCTGCCCATTTTAACCCAAGCCAAAGAATCCTTAGCTTTTGGTAGGTCCAAAATACGAGGAAGGGTTCCAGCCCCAATATCTGTATAGATTGAGGGTCCTTCAGTTAGATTTTCCTGATCCAATGCTATTCCATTTCCCACAAATTTCTGATTCGGAACACCACCAAATCCTTCAGCCCATGCACTAGCCAACGGGGGTAATGAGTTGGTATCTTCCTTGTCAATTTCGCCTAAACCGGTATACTTCTTCTGCTCAACATTGGAGGTGAGCAATGAATCTGCTTCCTGCCTCCTCAATTTCTCCTTCAGCTGCTCCATTTTAAGGAATTCATTTTTGTTAAAACTTCCGCGATAATCATCGAAGTATTCAGCGGGGAAGTTGTAATGATATTTCTTAATCAGTATCATCACAAACTCCTACAGCTTCTCGCGGAACATATGACCAAATTCCTCGCGCTCTTCATGAATCCCACTACTTGTTCCTTTGTCCCTTCAACTAGACTCATTCTCAAACTTCTTTCCCCATGTTTGATTCTTTTGGCTACACTACTCTTTATCTCTGTTGCTACCAATTGAAAATGCAGCCTTTTTTGGCTGCCATTGAGGCTCCATTCCAATTGAAAATGAAGCATTCTTCTGCTGCAATTGAGGCTCCAATGGTCTCCCACGTGCATTGCTCCCCTTAGCTGATTTTTCACAATCAGCATACTTTGAAGACCAATGAGCTATATACATACTGCTCTTGTTCACCTCTCTAATTCAAACAAAGTTAACCAGAATTCAAAGTCAAAATTAGCCTTTGTTTACCTTACTAGTAGCCTAGAATTTGATTAGAATTACCGCATGCGGGGTTCCTCTTCACTGATTCGTTGCTCAATCCCTTCACCGGAGCCACGGACAAGTTGCCTTAAGCCTTCTTAATCTGGGCCAGAAGTGTTTGTCCACCTCCTACCACTTAATTGGTCTTGCAATCTTAGACTTTAGCCTCTTATAATTTGGCCAAGATCCCACGGAATTTGGTGACAATAAGAGGAATTAGAAGTTGGGCAGTGGCCGAGATCCGTTGCTAAGGAGCAACAACCAAGATCGCCTGGGCTTGCTTGCCTCTCAAGATTCGAACAGGAGGGCCCAGATTCACAGACGACAATCGCCTCACGTCAGCTGCCCAGGGAAGTCACCAACCCAATCACCGTCCCCTATTGGCTGCGATTCCTATTTCCACGTTTGACCCAATCTCTATCATCTTCCAATTTCGAGTCTGATACCCACACTAATCACCGTTCGCTTCACCCAGCAATCTATCGTCGACACTGTTGAATTTGTTGGACTCATTGAACCACTGTTCAGTCGATTTCACAGAAAGTCGCATCTTCTTACTCGCCCAATCACCGTCCAATGAGTGTCGAAATTCACCTGAATTTAGTGCCTCTGATCTGCACTGAATTGTCTATTAGAATTGACAAATGCGATGGATAACACCCTTTGGACTTGCTCGTGATCTGCTCGCAATCGCTATAACTTCCAGATTGCACGGACCTAGGTCTACTTCATGCCTTCACTACTCGTTGGACTCGAGTGATTCAATGATCTTCCCAATCGCGTCTTCTTCTTCCGACCTTAGATGTCAGTCAACAAACGCTCTCCTCTTTGGAATCATTGGAGCTGAATTCGCCTGAATTCAATTCGTTCCACCTGAAGCCCACACCACCTGTAATGGATCGACTCTGTTCTACGTCTACTTCGCCTCCTCTGATTTGTACTGAGTTGTCGTTCGATTTGCCACTACTATCTTCTCTGAATTCCGCCACTAAGATAGTCAGAATTTGCACACGCATAAGAAGCGAAGGCTATAGATGTTCAACAGTATTCGTCGGAATCACTGTCGGACTCACCTTTAACAGTCGGACACACTAACTGGATTTTCGAACGCACAGTCGAGGAATGACTGCTCTGATACCATTTGTCATGAACCTAGGGTTCATACCAGGGTTGGATTGGCCATCAGAAGGATCCGAGAGGCTTAGGATTAAGAACATAATGTTTAGAGGGGAATTTGGACAGAAATGGAGAAAGATAACATATAGAATTGAGGGAGAGATATTAAGAGAAAAGGGGGAGAAACAAGAGACAAACGAGAGAGAGATTGGAGAGAAAATTGTAGAGAGAGAATTAAGATCTTTGTTTATCAATTCAAGCATAATTCTCTCCTCTTACAATTGACTTTTTTATGGGCATAGCTAGTTGCTTAACTAATTTTTAACAGCATCCATGTGCTCCTAACAAATTGCCAAATATACTATGATATTCTATTACAATAATGCCCCTTTATTGTTTCTAGGGTCATGATAGGGACATAGAGGGTCTACCACCAGATGAACCAAAGGGCCGAGGACTAGATTGCCTGCTCTTTATCCTGATGGTGCCACTTCCTGTTTTTCTCCCTGGCCCTTTATAATAAAAAAGAAAAAAGTAACTAGTCAAATAATGTATTTGTTAGCCAACCAAAATAATAATAATAATAATAATAATAATAATAATAGTGATGACGACAACGACGACGATGATGAATTTCTTGTAAAAAATCTAAACAAAATCAGCTTCTGTACTATTGGTTTTGTTATTTGGCCTTGTCACAATGCATTATTAATGTGTCAATCATACTCTCTCTCTATTCTCCAGAGACCAAAACAAGGTTGGGCCTGGGTGGCTTTAACTGATATTTCAGAACCTAACTTGTCTACCATATTAGCTTTTGCTCAGTTGATGGACGCTTACAGCTTTCTTCTCATTCAAATCCTTTCCAAAACTATTTTTTCAAGGTATTGACTGAGCACACATAGTAGGATTAAGACTTGATATGTTGTTGACTACTGACCACCTAAGGTGAAACATATGGAAATTCTTTTTCGAAAATGCCAAAATGGTGTTACAACTTTAGGTCCTTTATTTACCTTTTTTTCTTGGCTTTATGACTGTACTTCAATTCTAACAATTTGTCCTTTAATTTTTGTGAGAGATGTGTAATTGATCTGATTGAAACATTTATCAACGATTTGGACATAAAATGACCATGGGCTGTGCGCATGGCCACTTCAGAGGGGGCAAAATAGTAAAATTACTTTGGGCTTGTTATGCTCTCTCTCTCTCTCTCTCTCTAGTTTTCTGTGCTATTGTAATCCCTTTCCTTTCAATTGTTAAAATTTAATTTTAAAATTATTTCCTCATTGGTCCAGTTAGCAACAAAATATAGCAAGTAACTGGAACACCCTTTTGTATACTTGGCCATTTGGTTGAGCAGGACTGGAAGTTCTCTGTTTTCCTCTTTTCTTATCACTCTTTTCTTATTTGCCTTTGCCCGTGACAACCCAACCATTTTCAATGAGGTAGACCAACGCGCACTGTCATTTTCTGATTTGCGTTCTTTCCTCACTTTCTATGTCTTTTGTTCTCTTCCATTACCTTCTCTTTTATCTCTATTTTCCTCTTTTCTTATCCGTCATTGTTGTTTCTCCTAAACGAACACAAAAATCTTCCATGTACTCTTGCCAATTCAATTCGGTTCTCCTCCTGCTCCAGCCTTGGAACCATGCATCTGCCATGTCATTAAGATAAGCAGCAACTAGATTCACTTTTTGGCATTCAACCACCCGATAGTAGTGAAAGAACCATTCACATCGCTAGATCCACCACCTCAGTTTTTCACCGTCAAATGCTGGAATTTCCAGCCTCGACATTGGAGATAGGTGTTGAGTTGTATAGGCTTCTTGCATTGATGCTTCAGGCACATACTCCGATCACTCTGTTTTCGGAGGATTAGGAGCACGATGTCAAGTTCTTGTTTCAGCTAGAATTGAAGCCATTGTGGACCTTGGAGGAAAATCTGCTGGCAAACTAGTGTTAGGCATCCTAGAAAACATGCTTAGGATAGTGTTCAATTGCTGGCCAAATCCGACGAATTCTTCTCTGAGACCAGAGAAGTCTTCTCTCATATTCTTCTCCACCGTAATCATCGCTTCCCTAGTAGCCAAATTCTCGGCTTTGCCTTGACTCACCTCTTTTTTAAGTCTGGCGAAGCTTGAGTTCCATTGTCTCCAATCTATCCTCCAGTTGCTCCTCATTCTAGCAAGGCCAATATCCATTGCATCCAATCAAGTTTCCAGCTACTTCATCCTTCCACCATCACTCAATTCGCCAATCATGCCGTAGATCAATCAACTATCATGGTTCACTGGATTCGATCGACAGAGGTACTTGATCTGTAGATCAGTTCCATTGAAGTACTGATCGTCTGATTTCGGAATTTGATCGCAATTGCGATGAGCTTCAATCACTCAGATTTGCTGCTCGTTGTCTACTTGATCCAAATCAAATGGTTGGGGATCGCTCGACTTTGATACCAATTGTCACGTTTTTTGGGTTTACCTAAGATTGATAATAGGCATTATGGATTAGAAAAGGGAGGGAGGGAGAAATCAAAAGGAGGGAGAATTCAGAAGAATCGAGGGAGAAACAGAATTCAAATTCATTAATAAACTACATATTCTCTACTCTTTGGCCTATTTATAGGCTGTTGCAATGTTCTAAAACGCAGCCAAGGCGGCCACCTAGGTGCTAGGTGGCCCTTGGACGCCGCTATTAAGTCCTAACCGACACCCTAGGCGCCGAGCCGATTAATCCAGCCCGATCGGCGCCTAGCCGCCTGGGTTGAGCGCGGCTTGGCCGCTGTGATTTGTAAGAGCCGTGTAGAGATGGTGGACGAAGTGTCCTCACCTTTGAAGCTCAAGAACACGCCATAATTGTCGCTGCTCTGAGAAGCAGAATTGGAGGAGGCGGGCTCTTTGCCTCTTGTAGTAGTAGTCATTGAACAGAGGGAGCAGAGAAGAATGGATCTGTTGGAGAAATTTCGGGAAGAAAAATTTCTAAGTAGATGCAAGTATGGAACTCGTTTGGAAGACGAGAGAAATTTAGGGGGAGGGGGAGAGAGAGAGAGAGAGACCAAACACCAAAGTAAACCAAAGCAGTGGTCAAAAAGCACATGTTGAATGGGCATTTCAACATGTGGGAAAAAAAGTCAAAAAAAGTACATTTCATGGGTTAAATTATTGTTAATAATAATTTAATTTGCGTGTGATTTACTGTTAGATGAAAGCACAAAATAATGCAAGGAAGCAACAAATGTTACAAAATAATGCAAGTTTATGTGCTGAAAATAACAGTTTTTCTAGGCTCTGCCTAGGCCCCGATCTGGCGCCCGACTAGCGCCTAGCGTCTTTTAGAACACTAGGCTGTTGCATCATTTCAGTTAGTAACGAACTGGAAGTACAATCCTATAACAGCCTAAGGTACAACAAGAAAATTACATGTAAAAGAACAATTACTCCTAATGCCCTTGGGGTCGTGACAGTAATTTACTATTTTGCTTCTCCATACCCATGAGCTTGCTACACAATCATTTTCTATACAAATATTTGACTGATTGTTTTGTAATTGAACTAATTTTGCATGTTCTACAAACTGAAAATGACAATAGTTTATGCAGTTGGAACTGTAGGACTAAATTAAGATTAAAGTTAAACTAATGGGTTATTGTTGTGATTTACCCTTCATGAAAATAGGTTTAGGATTTAGTTTTTATGATAGAATTAAAGTAGGATGGTTAAAATAGAAAAATCCTCCTGGCCTTCTATATGACAGTAAGATTCTATTAAAGTTAAAAAGGAATACTTCATTAAGATACCTTCAACTATAAGGGCAACTTTGTTGTATGGCATAGAATGTTGGGTAACAAATAAACATGATGTGAAAAATATGACTAACTGAAATAAGGATGCTAAAGTGGATATATGACCATATAAGAATAGATAAAATTAGACATAAGGTTTTTTGTAATAAGGTTGGAATGACCCATATTGAAGAATATAAGATGTTTGATACACAAATAAGATAGTTTGGTCATGTGAGAAGAAAACGAATAGAGGTTCCTATAAGAAAAGTGGATGGAATAAAACAAATATTTATAAAGAGGTAGAGGAAGACTAAGAAAAAATTTAGTGAGAGACATATCTAATACAAATTTTATGGATCTTGTAGAAGATAAAATTATAGATAGAAACGAGTGAAAAGTTAAATTTCATGTTGTTGACCTCATGTAGTGGGATAAGGGCTTGGTATGTTATTGTTGGGCAGTCAACCACTATTAGGTGCAAAATATCAACATAACTAAGATGGGAATCTTACAATGGATGTGGGGTCATATAAGAAAAAACATGATTAGAAATGAGGTTATCCACAGTAAAGTCAAAGTAGTTATTTTTGAGGATAAGGTTTGTGAGACGCAATTATGATAGTTTAGTCATGTGAGAAGACCAATAACTGAAGAAATTTGTAGCAAAAGAGGTGGAAAAGGACCAGGAGAAACTTGGTGGAAACTCTTAAGCATGATTTGGGTTTGATAGCTATACTGAAAATGGGCAAAAATTGAGATGATGGGCGAGTAAAAATGCATATAGCTGATTCCACCTAGTAGGATTTAGGTTTGACCCCACCTAGTAGAATAGTACTTTTCTTAAGGTTCTCTGTAAGCATGTTTTTTTTTTTTTTTAAATGACATTAGATTATTTGCTAAAGTTGTGTTTCTTGTGCAGCATTTTTCTCCTTTCATCACTGCTTGTGTTTATTCCTTCGTTTTGACATATGTGTCAGGGAACATCAGCGGGAGGCACTGCAGAAATTGTGGTTAATGGATCGACTGGTTTGTTGCATCCCGTTGGGAAAGAGGGAGTCACTCCTCTTGCACAAAACATCGTCAAACTGGCCACTCATGTTGAAAGGAGGCTTACAATGGGAAAGAGAGGCTATGAGAGGGTGAAGCAAATGTTTTTGGAACGGCACATGGCACACAGAATTGCTGCAGTCCTGAAGGAAGTTCTGCAGAAGGCAAAGAGCCACAAACAATCTTAACCTCCGTCTGTTGGAGAATCTCCATCTTCATCTGGGCTCTGTTTATAAGCTTGTCAAAATCTAGTTAACTGTAGTATATATAGGCTGGTCAGTTTTCTGAAAGAAAGATTATGTATGGTTTTACCTGAATTTGTTGGCTCCTGTGAATACTTGGCCCCTGACCTCACCTCCTTTTCTATTTCATTGAAAGAGTTGGGATTCAAATATATGTGAATATGATACTCTGGTTCTGTTGATAGGATTGAGATTACCATCAAGTAATTAGAAATTTGTTCGCACACCTCCGTCATTCATGCATTCCTGGCATATAATTTTTTGGCGTGAGTGATGGGGAGATTTTGAACTTTTTTAAATTTGAAAATCTGTTAATATGGCAGTTGCTGCGTAGATGCTGTTATGAAGTAAAACTCAAGCAGTCTTTAAAAAGTCCATTTGCATCATGATTATGTAGCTGGGATTACATTGAATATGCTTTTGAATAATTTTTTGACAACCGACCGTATCCCGGATTAGCATTGGGTTGTATAATCCAGTAGCACTACATACGACCAAACCCTTTAGCTTGATTTTGAAGAAAGAGAATGATAAAAATAGTCTTCCTCAATGACAGATTTCAGGCAGGCTTTCAAATCAACTTGGGAATGTGAAACAAGCTTCTTATGGTAGTGAAAATGGAGTTCATGGAAACTTTGGCCGGCTTGACTGCCTGATATTGGGTTTTGTAAACCAGGTTGTATACAGAAATTGCTTCTGGGGCCCCACATGGTTGCATATCTGCCTAACTTTCTGCCTCTCCCTCATCCATCTCAATACTATTTTCATCTGCCTTTTGCTTGTCAGACCTCTCAAACCAACTTCCTGCATTAGGCATGTTGTTCAGTTGAGCCACAATAGGATTCATAGAAGGGTAAAAATTGAACAAAAATTGATTGAGAATTGTGTGGGAAAAAAAAAAAAATGAAAAAGGAGGCCTGTTAAAAATGCTTATCAAATGCTTAATTTGCAGGAAAAAAAAAAATGCAACTGCCATGCATGCCAAAAAACAGAAACTATAAGAGTTATAACCTAATAAACTACAAATAAGTAACTTCAATTTTAACACTCGGTCTACTTGTATCCTGGGGTTAAGCATATGGCTATGTATCACCTGGGTCTTGGGGCCTGGCAGAGACCGAAGTCGCCAAAGTAGTGTCTTAAGAAGAGAATCATCCTGGTTGCCCTCTCTTTATCCCCTCTTTTTGAGTCAAAAAACAGAAAGACATCACATCCTAAGGTTTCTCTTCCATTCAATTATAGCTCAAATATGAAGTGACATCAAATTGAGTTTGAGTAAAAACCCTAGCATATGTTCTGATGCGGCCAGGGTTGACAAAGCTGCCATGTGGAAGGGGTGAGACCCTCAGGTGGGGTTTAAGTCGGGCATAGCAACCAATTTGGCCTGAATAACTTGGCACAGGTCCCCTGGTTCAGTCGGTCTGGTCTGATCCTTTCCTGGCAAAGAAAAAATGCCCTTGAGCGACTGGAGGTCTCCTTCAGTCCTAGGATATCATAGAGATCTCCCAAGTGTCTCAAAACGTACAACCATGATGTCAAGGCGACACGACCACGTGGACAGAGCCACCAAATGGCCATAACCTGGGCCCTAGAGCCGCCTCTCAGCATGATACAAACCTTTCAACCAACTCAAGGACATCGCATGTGCCCACGATCTGACCCATTCCCCCACAGGTGCAATGACGGCACCAAAGGGTGCCAATGACGGCCTATAAATAACACAAGAAAACCCTTCAACAGGTATGTTATTCTAATAGCATTAACACACACATACCAGAAAATCCCCTTTTTCATGAGACTTAAGCATCGGAGGATGCTCCCAGTGAGCCTCGGGACAGTCTCACTGATTTTTTTTCTTGCAGGAGCCCGATTCAAACTCGCATTACTGTCCAGCTTGGATAATCTACACATACATTGGTGACTCGTGAATGTCACCAATTTCAATAAAAATTGAAAGATAGGAAGGGAGGACAGTACTGCTATGAGATTACCTATGCATAATTACAATGAAATAGGGCCAATAAAAGATGACATGGCTGTGCATGGGCAACCACATTGGTGCTGCCAATAACACAGCAAGACTTAATCCCTCTATGTGGGGTTGGTTACATAAATTCTAGCTCCTCAATACTTTCTAGCTATGACCTTATCCCTTTAAGTGGTCACCAAACAAAAATTATAACCTGGAGGCAGTTTCTTCAAATGATTTTGTAGTAATGGGACAGCTTGGTGGAACTATTTCAACACTAAAAACATCTAATATAAAATAAAAAATTGAAGAAAGCCAAATGGCCCAAATTCACATCTCCTGAGAAGGATGAAATTTGTACAATCTTCTATCTCAGTCAAAAAGTGCTGTAAGAATATAATGAATGCCATCATCAATCAGTTCTGGCATTATTTTGTTTGTTCTTTTTTTGATGCAATTGCTTTCTTATTTTCATTTCTTTTTGCTAAAAGAATGAAGACTTCAGATTGATTAATGCTCTTAATGTTGAATCATATCAGAAAACTAACCATGCTAATTCTGATGTCATCTGTCGTGTTAGAGTAACCAGGCAGGCATTAATTGAATTGTATTAATTCAATTCTTGTTTATTTATTTATTTTTTTCCAGGAAGAAGTAATCAGGAATAAAAAGGGAAGACACCTAGAGAAGGTTTGCGGTAGCCTCTGAAATGTACATTGCCTTGATTCTCTTATTATTACTCTTCTTTCTCAATCTTTTCTCTAAAAAGGGCATACCCTACTGTGACGCATTTAAGTTTCAAAACATATATAATTATCAGAGAGAGTATAGGTATGAAATTAAAAGTTTTAGAGCAGAACTGGTTACCTTCACACGTTCCCAGGTGTCTGCAATAGTGAGAGGACCATGCTCCTTCAGGATGTCAAAAATAACTCTAGTTATCGTTTGTGTCTGCTCAGGTGATGTTTTGACCTCTATTGGTTTCATCTTTGGCTTTGGCTTCTTCGCAATATACCGAATTGCAGTGGCAAACATGATGACCTTCTCATATAATAACACAAATCTCAACTCAAAGAGTAACTCTATTTAATAGCTTGCAATTTTAACAAAGTTATGAATCTGCACCAACAAAAATTGGTCAGCTTTGAAAAAGAAAGGAGAAACATGCTTAAACGTTAATAAGGTGCCCATATGATCTTGCAGATTTGATACCTAGTTAAGACAGACACGAGCCTGAAAAACAATCAAAATGAGGCCTAAAAAGGAAAAAGAAAATCATCTAATGGTGTCTGATTCAAAAGTAACGGCATGGCGATGGTCCTCTTTTCACAGTGGGATGCTAAAAAATTCTATGCAGGATGTCTGATTGAAGAGTAACTGTAGTACCCATGTGGTAAGGGCCCTGCATTTTCTCCAAAGAAATTGGCTTTACTTCATGTGTGATGTTCTCAATTGGTTCACAAATTATATGCTATAATAAAGTAGCTGTCATTTTCATTTTTCATTATCCACACTTTTTCATGTAACCATGGTGAGGTTCTTATTCTCCGCTCTAATTCAGAACTACAGCGTACTTTTTAAGCAGTTTCAACCTGTGTAATCCAATCCAACAACTTAACCCTCAGAAGTCGGTCCTGATTAAAACACTCTCGCCGTAAACGAGATAATACACCATCAGACTGCCAATTACAGGTAGAACGTTGATTTGGTCATGAATTCTTCCGGAGAAGAAATGAAAATAACGTACTTAAAAGTGTCACTGGCTTTCATATGCGCATGCAAGGAATCTATAACTATAAGTAAAACACCACACTTTGAGATCAAAGCGGGATTTTAGCGAACAGGTTGAGTGCATTCTCGATTCAATAGTCCAAATCGGTAACAAAAAGGATAACAAGCAATCACACAAATGAAATTGGTATGCTTTTGTAAGTAACTATGCCCAACGAGAGAGGGAGGGAGAGAGAGAGAACGCACTTTGAACAGATACTCTGGACGTACGCTAAGGTAGAGGATTCTTAGACTGGAGAAAGCCCCAATCTTTAACCGTAGAAGAATGCTCCATTCCATTTCCAACCCACCCTATTTCATTTGTTGTTTGACCCTCGAAGTGCTTTACAATTGCAGAAACAAACCACTCGGGAAACCCGGACGGCCCAACCCATTTGAGCCCATCGGGCACTTTTAGGTTGGACTTCGTAATTTAATGTTAATTTTTTTTTTATCATCATGTTTAAACATAATTTGACAAGACAAAGGTATTAAAACCTTTTTTAAGGAGCGTTTGGTACGGGAGAAGTTTTTAAATTTTTAAGATTCCTGATTCTTGAGAATGCTCATGAAAATTTTTGATTCCCAAGATTTATGTAATTCTATATTTAGATAGATTTAATCATTCTCAGGAATGTTGAGTATTTTTTTTCTAAGAATCTTACATTGCTATGTTTGGTTTAAATGTAACATTCTTAGAAATTCACGTTCTTTTTTCAAAATTACCCTTATTTAATTTTTTATTTAAAAATGATAAATTTTTTCTACTATATAAAATATTGAGACCCACAATATCTTTAGAAAATAAAAAAATATTATTTTTTTACACATTATGTATATATATGCATGTGTATATATATATAATATATATACATAATATATATATTTGTATGAATATCTACTTTAATATATATAATATTTTATAATAAATAATATAAATATATTATAATATATTTTTATATTTAATATATAATATATAAATATATATACATATATGTATATATAATATATTTAATATAAATATATTACATATATATAATATATATAATATGTTTGTATGGAGTTATAAAAGAGTAAGGGGTGTTTTAGTCTTTTTATTTGTTAAAAACATTCCCAAGTCCATGGAAAACTTAGATTCCCAACCCCCCATAAAAATATTTTTGTGGAAAAATTACTTAAAAATCATTCTCGGGAATCTTATTTTTCAAGATTCTTTTTATAAAAAAGTTATACCAAACATGGGAATACAGATTCCCAACCTAACATTCCCAGAAATCTTAAAATTTCTCCTGTACCAAACGCCCCCTTAGTTCTCAGTTTAATTCTTACTAATTTGATATTTTATTAATTCACTTAAGAACATTTGTTAATCAAAATAAGCGAAGATGAGAAAGTCAAAATATAGGAATCATATATGTAATATCCCAAAAAAAAAATAATAATAATAAAAATAATAAAAGTGTAAACTAAATTTACTGAAATTAAATTTAGTTAATTAATTTAAATTATTTAAAAAAAAATTGTTATTTTTGTGTGTCTCTCGTTGAAGCTTCTTGAAGCTTCTGGTGAAAAGAAGAAAACAGAGGAGCAGAGGGTGAGAGTTGGAGAGGGAGAGCTCGGGAGAGAGTTTAAGGCCGAGAGCTCATGCGAGAGAGAGAGATCGAGACCGAGAGAGTGAGAAAGAGAGATCGAACGAGGGAGAAAGAGGGAGGTGAGAGCCATGGAAGCTCCGAGTCAGCTCGGCCATGGCCGCTGAGTGAGGCAGGGCAGCAGCTCGCGAGGGGAGGCAGCCATCGATGGTGGCCTTGCAGCGACGTGGAGCGTTGGTTCGTGGTGGCGCGAAGTAGCAGCCAAGAGCTACGGCGGTGGCACGGCCGCAGCTGTTGCAGCCATGGAAGCTGGCCGAGGCGGTGGCTGGTAGCGGCTGTGCGCATGGAGGAAGATGCGGAAGAAGAAGAAGAAGAAGAAGAAGAAGAAGAAGAAAAGAAAGAAGAAAGGATGAAGGAGAAGGAAAGAAGAAGAGAAGAAGAAGAAAAATGGCGCTGGAGCAGTGAGCGTGAGCGTGGGAGAAGAAAGGAAGAAGAAGGAAGAAGAAGAGAAGAAGAAGAAAGAAAGAAAAGAGAAGAAAAGAAAGGAAAGAAAAATAAATAAGGAAAAAATAAATGAATTTTGGGATTTGTCGGCATGGGAAGTGATCAGGTACGTGGGTAAAAATTTGTAGAAGCATTATATGTTTAAATTATAAATTTTACGCGATTAAAATTAATTAATTTGGGTCCCGGTTGTGTTATTTGCTAGGAAATGATTTAATTTGCATCGGGAGCTCGAGTGTGGTCGGAATCAGCTGATTTCAGGCAAGTTCCTAATTCTTTCCTCGTATTCTTTAATTCCCGGGAGAAACCCTGTGATTTCTCGTATTTTATACCCTCCCTTCGTCTGTTTCGGCTTGTTTATTAATTATGGAATTTTGAGTCATCCGATTTAAATTTAATTTATTAAGCTGGCTTCGAGGATTTTATTAACATGATTTAATTTAAAATAAATATGAGACTCGTTGAGATTTTAATTGTGGTGCGCTTACGTGGGATTTTAGACGGCTAAATTAATTATATTACATGGTAGATTTATTTAATTAAAGCTGCGATTTTATTTATTGCCAGCGAACGTTTTACTTCGCAGCGGGTGCGTAAGAAAAGCAAGGAACGACCGTGTAAAGGCAAGCTCCTAACCCTCTCCTCGTGCTTTTCAATTCCCGTGAAAGACCCCGTGATTTCTCGTATTTAGTCTTCTCCCTTACTTTGTTTTGGCACTTAGCCTTATCTATTGAATTATTATTCATTTGTTTTAATTAAATTAAATCCGAGACTTCTAGCATTTTATTTGTTGTGAGCCTATGGGGGTTTGTACCGCCCTCATTCCTTTCGGAATGATGCTGAACCAGTTTGGGGACTAGGTTCCTAGACGTGAGGGTTTATTTACGATTTTATTGGGTTTACTTACAGTTTTTCTCAGATTTATTTATGGTTCGGTTAGAGCTATCGAGCAGTGGGGCAGGGGTCGATTGTTGGTGACGTTGGGGTAGACTATGGTACGGCCTTGATGTGGATCATCGAGTGGACACTCCTAGTCACTAACCGTTGACCGGTGCTGGGTACTGCTGACTAGCTCTGCCGGTATGTGATTTACTGCAAGATTAGTTACATTGTATTACTGTTCATGATTTGATATGCACATGGGTACGGGATGCATGTTGGGATATTCATTTATTGAGTATGCTTGGACACGAACATTCTAGCTTGGTTAGGTTGCATCCACCGCGAGCATATGCATGGCGTGTGGTTTACTATGTGGGCGGAGCATGGCCTGATGCCTGGATGTATGGGCGCCTTGTATCACGTTGATGCTCACTACGTCATTGCATTTCTATGTGCATTGCATGGATACTAGTAGTATTTAGTTCTCGGACGGGAGTACCGTTCCGAGGGAGCCTATGGCTCGGTTGTCGGGAGTACCGACGGATACAGGTGACGGGAGTACCGGCCTGGGACAGCGCGCGCAGGTTTGTGGAGACATTTGTTGCCTTTCAGGGCAGCGGCAGGTTGGTATGGGACTTGGGTGCCAAGTGTCTTATGTGGGCCCCAAGGACCGGTATGTGCTTTTATTTTGTTATGCTATTGAGCTGTTGTGTTGTAGCGTCTCATGGCTTGTGTGTACCTGGGGGTTTATTTTGGGAAGAGTTTTTTGGTTATACTCAGCCTACAGCCTTTCTTTTCCTTATGCTTGCTGAGTCTCTCGACTCACCTTGCTTTCCATCATTCCAGGTAGTGGCGGCGTGGGCCATAGCAAGGGAGTCAGCTTTAACGGCAGAGTCGGTGTGGTGTACAGGCAGTCTCGTCAATCCCTATCCACTCTGATGTCTAAGTAGAATTTACCCTATTATTTTGTACTGTGCCAGGTCTTTCCTCGAGTCTCGTGTATGCCGGCACAGGAGTTTGTGTTTATCTATTTATCTTGTGACCGCTGTGTTAGCGGGATACCCATAGTGCATGCATGTCTTGAGCTTTGCTTCCGCTGTTCTTATTTTTGTGTATGCATGCCGGGGTGGTCTTTGTCTCGTGTTTCATTATTTTTCTCCTCCCGTAGGCGCTCCCGTTCGGGTAGTCCGAGTGGTTGGGGATATCCGGGCGGGGGTGCTTACAATGTTGGTATCAGAGCGTAGTTGGGGTCAATTTTCGGGGACGAGTTCCTGTACACCAAGGTTGTCGGGTAGAGTTAGGGAGGTTTAGGCTAATTAAATAGGGTCAGGCTGCGTTAAGTTGAGTTTTGCTTATTTGAGCCAGAGATCGTGTCCCAATTTATATTCGTGCAGGGGTGATAAATGCATGTTAGGAAGGGACCGTGAAGTGGCATGAATGTGATTTCTTTAGGACTTGTGCCTATCCCTAGGTGTTTGGGTCAGATGGTGATTTCGCCTTCATAAAGTTGTCGGATGTTTAGTGTTGTATGCAGATTTTGAGTATTCCCAATAGGACCCGAAGGCCTAGATTTCCAATGTACCCTTACCCAACTCGGATGTGCTCTCAGTATTGCATTGTTTATGGTGTCAGTGGGAACAGGAGTTTGCTTCTGGATGGGGAGGCGGGCAAGACGAAAAATGAATACGTAGTGAGTTATATGTATCGGCTTGACGAGTTGTCTCAAGAGATGATCCACGAGATCTTTTGGGAACTGTTAGAGACAAGTCTTGTTCGCCCGTGAGCACATGAAGGACATGTGGAGGCGACTGACTAAAGTAGTGATGAATGATGTGAGACTTTGTTCCCATTATGATATTTTGCTAGGGCTGTAAGGTAACAAGTTGTCATTTGGGAACCTTATCAGGGGGCGATATAGGATGTGCTCGGGATTGAAGCACTACCTGGCACTCAGTCAAAGCCACTGTGAGGGTGTCGTCATAGCCACTAGAGGGACCTGTTGAACCCGACTCTAGCATAGCTAGCAATGAGGACTTAGCCTACTTGGAAGATGAAGTTACCTCGGTTGCCAGGGGTGACGAGGGGAGTTTTAGTTAGTATGATTGGTAGGGGGGCTGTAATGCAAATGTGTGGTTGTAAATTACGAGTTTTGTAAGGATGGGAATGGTGTGAGAAATCATGTGCAATGTTTGAGGGTATTATGTAATGAGGTCGTGGTAGAATGTGACCTGGAGGTTCATGATTGAATTTTGCCAGGAGTGATACGGGAAGGTCCCACCATGTGAAAATGTGCTATAGGAGTCCGATGGTAAACAGTAGATCCGTAGGCACCGAGATGTGTGCCGGGTGTGAATGTATTTACGATAAGGCTAGGGTCGATCTTATTCCAAGAGAGATCTATGATGGGAAGTAACCGAGGGACTATTACAGGAATTATGGACTTGGAGTTTACAGTGGTTATGTTATTTGGAGATTTAGCATCACGACCTAAATAGGGTATAGGTCTTTAGTTCTCACAGGTGAAGTAGAGTTCAGGTGACGCCGCGATTGGCGTGTCGAAAGACTAAGGTTGTGAGATTTTGTAATAAATAGGGTAAAGCAAAGGTGATAGTAGACATTTTGGATCGCTGTGGAGCGTCTGTGATAAAGTGAATTAGAAAAAAAAAAAAAAAAAAAAAAAGAAAACCCTCTAAGCTTTGATGTGGTGGGAGATACCAAGGTGTATGGCTAGGACTGAAGTTAGTTATAGGGTTAAGTAACTGTTGGGTTTTGCTGTAAGGGTAGTGGTTGCTATGAGTACGCGCGGTACTGATTACGGACCACATGCCTTAGGGTCGGTTATTGACCGATTGAGGAGATGAGATTCCCCTGGGTGTTGGTCAAGTGGTACATTGACAGAAGCATGAGATGGCTTGTTATGCCAGCTAGAAGAATGTCTAACCTACGTCTTTGAGATAGCTTTGGGGAACGATTGAGTTATGATGTTGTAATGGGCGAACTATGTCGGTGTGTGTAATATGAGGGATGACGTTCTTTAAGTCGGTTAAGGTATTAGTGGTCACAACGTGGTCCAAGTGAGGTGTCGGATTGGGAGATTTGCTAGTGTATTAAGTCTAGTAGTAGACTCAGACTTGTGGGAACTGAAAAATGATGATATGGAATATCATGAGATGTGTGAGCGTATCTTGAGGGCATGGACTGAGCGCGAATTTCGAGGACGAAATTCTAATAAGGAGGGGAGAATTGTAATATCCCAAAAAAAAAATAATAATAATAAAAATAATAAAAGTGTAAACTAAATTTACTGAAATTAAATTTAGTTAATTAATTTAAATTATTTAAAAAAAAATTGTTATTTTTGTGTGTCTCTCGTTGAAGCTTCTTGAAGCTTCTGGTGAAAAGAAGAAAACAGAGGAGCAGAGGGTGAGAGTTGGAGAGGGAGAGCTCGGGAGAGAGTTTAAGGCCGAGAGCTCATGCGAGAGAGAGAGATCGAGACCAAGAGAGTGAGAAAGAGAGATCGAACGAGGGAGAAAGAGGGAGGTGACAGCCATGGAAGCTCCGAGTCAGCTCGGCCATGGCCGCTGAGTGAGGCAGGGCAGCAGCTCGCGAGGGGAGGCAGCCATCGATGGTGGCCTTGCAGCGACGTGGAGCGTTGGTTCGTGGTGGCGCGAAGTAGCAGCCAAGAGCTACGGCGGTGGCACGGCCGCAGCTGTTGCAGCCATGGAAGCTGGCCGAGGCGGTGGCTGGTAGCGGTTGTGCGCATGGAGGAAGATGCGGAAGAAGAAGAAGAAGAAGAAGAAGAAGAAGAAAAGAAAGAAGAAAGGAAGAAGGAGAAGGAAAGAAGAAGAGAAGAAGAAGAAAGGAAGAAGAAGGAAGAAGAAGAGAAGAAAAGAAAGGAAAGAAAGAGCAGTGAGCGTGAGCGTGGGAGAAGAAAGGAAGAAGAAGGAAGAAGAAGAGAAGAAGAAGAAAGAAAGAAAAGAGAAGAAAAGAAAGGAAAGAAAAATAAATAAGGAAAAAATAAATGAATTTTGGGATTTGTCGGCATGGGAAGTGATCAGGTACGTGGGTAAAAATTTGTAGAAGCATTATATGTTTAAATTATAAATTTTACGCGATTAAAATTAATTAATTTGGGTCCCGGTTGTGTTATTTGCTAGGAAATGATTTAATTTGCATCGGGAGCTCAAGTGTGGTCGGAATCAGCTGATTTCAGGCAAGTTCCTAATTCTTTCCTCGTATTCTTTAATTCCCGGGAGAAACCCTGTGATTTCTCGTATTTTATACCCTCCCTTCGTCTGTTTCGGCTTGTTTATTAATTATGGAATTTTGAGTCATCCGATTTAAATTTAATTTATTAAGCTGGCTTCGAGGATTTTATTAACATGATTTAATTTAAAATAAATATGAGACTCGTTGAGATTTTAATTGTGGTGCGCTTACGTGGGATTTTAGACGGCTAAATTAATTATATTACATGGTAGATTTATTTAATTAAAGCTGCGATTTTATTTATTGCCAGCGAACGTTTTACTTCGCAGCGGGTGCGTAAGAAAAGCAAGGAACGACCGTGTAAAGGCAAGCTCCTAACCCTCTCCTCGTGCTTTTCAATTCCCGTGAAAGACCCCGTGATTTCTCGTATTTAGTCTTCTCCCTTACTTTGTTTTGGCACTTAGCCTTATCTATTGAATTATTATTCATTTGTTTTAATTAAATTAAATCCGAGACTTCTAGCATTTTATTTGTTGTGAGCCTATGGGGGTTTGTACCGCCCTCATTCCTTTCGGAATGATGCTGAACCAGTTTGGGGACTAGGTTCCTAGACGTGAGGGTTTATTTACGATTTTATTGGGTTTACTTACAGTTTTTCTCAGATTTATTTATGGTTCGGTTAGAGCTATCGAGCAGTGGGGCAGGGGTCGATTGTTGGTGACGTTGGGGTAGACTATGGTACGGCCTTGATGTGGATCGTCGGGTGGACACTCCTAGTCACTAACCGTTGACCGGTGCTGGGTACTGCTGACTAGCTCTGCCGGTATGTGATTTACTGCAAGATTAGTTACATTGTATTACTGTTCATGATTTGATATGCACATGGGTACGGGATGCATGTTGGGATATTCATTTATTGAGTATGCTTGGACACGGACATTCTAGCTTGGTTAGGTTGCATCCACCGCGAGCATATGCATGGCGTGTGGTTTACTATGTGGGCGGAGCATGGCCTGATGCCTGGATGTATGGGCGCCTTGTATCACGTTGATGCTCACTACGCCATTGCATTTCTATGTGCATTGCATGGATACTAGTAGTATTTAGTTCTCGGACGGGAGTACCGTTCCGAGGGAGCCTATGGCTCGGTTGTCGGGAGTACCGACGGATACAGGTGACGGGAGTACCGGCCTGGGACAGCGCGCGCAGGTTTGTGGAGACATTTGTTGCCTTTCAGGGCAGCGGCAGGTTGGTATGGGACTTGGGTGCCAAGTGTCTTATGTGGGCCCCAAGGACCGGTATGTGCTTTTATTTTGTTATGCTATTGAGCTGTTGTGTTGTAGCGTCTCATGGCTTGTGTGTACCTGGGGGTTTATTTTGGGAAGAGTTTTTTTGGTTATACTCAGCCTACAGCCTTTCTTTTCCTTATGCTTGCTGAGTCTCTCGACTCACCTTGCTTTCCATCATTCCAGGTAGTGGCGGCGTGGGCCATAGCAAGGGAGTCAGCTTTAACGGCAGAGTCGGTGTGGTGTACAGGCAGTCTCGTCAATCCCTATCCACTCTGATGTCTAAGTAGAATTTACCCTATTATTTTGTACTGTGCCAGGTCTTTCCTCGAGTCTCGTGTATGCCGGCACAGGAGTTTGTGTTTATCTATTTATCTTGTGACCGCTGTGTTAGCGAGATACCCATAGTGCATGCATGTCTTGAGCTTTGCTTCCGCTGTTCTTATTTTTGTGTATGCATGCCGGGGTGGTCTTTGTCTCGTGTTTCATTATTTTTCTCCTCCCGTAGGCGCTCCCGTTCGGGTAGTCCGAGTGGTTGGGGATATCCGGGCGGGGGTGCTTACAATATAAATTTTTTATCATTTTTAATATATTTGTTGAGGTTATTTAATTATTCTTGAAAAAATTATCACGTGACCTCTTATTTTATCTTTTACAGATAATTTTATCCGCCCCCATTTCAGGTAATTTTATAAGACATTTTATAAATAAACTTAAATTACAATTCTAACCTTACATAAAACCTCACCTTGAAATATCATTCATGTTCGTTTTCTTTTATTTTATTTTCAATTGTTGTTTACTATTTATCTTCACCCATCCACAAAAGTAGCAGAGAAAAATTGTTTATCTTCCTTTCATCTTCATCCTTCCACGGAAATAACACAGGAAGGTAGATTTTCTTCACCTTTTTTTCTTTTCTTTTCTTCTCTTTGCTGCTAATGTCGCCTCTATCACAATCTTCTTCTATTTTCTGTAAATCTTCTTCTCTACTTCATTGTATACTGTTACGATTCTACAATCTTCTTATATTTTGTGTAAATCTTATTCTCTACTTCATTGTATGATGTTATGATTCCGCAATCTTCTTCTATTTTCTGTAAATCTTTTTCTCTACTTCATTATATGCTGTTAGCCTGTTACGTTCCTAGAATCTTGTATATGTGTGTGTGTGTTTTCTGTTTACACTGTTGAAAATAATGTGTGGATTCTTAAATTGCTGATTCTCTGAACTCAACTGCTTTACTGAGCCAAAATAACGTGTAATAAACACTGCCTAGTTCATACTGATTTTAGTGGATATCCAAACTTCTATTGAAATATTTATCTTGTAAATTCTGTGGCTGTTAAAAATTTGGTGGCCGAAAAATTTAAAATACAATCTTGTTCTTTATCCTAGAATAGAACTTTTCTCTCCATCTGTTGTAGCCAACTTTCTTGGGCTGTTTGTGTCAAGTTGTCTCATTCTCTTAACTTCTAAAATTGCTTTGGAGTTATTAGCATTGCAGTTCATCCTGTTCATTTAATTATCAATCTGTTGGACTTGGTGATTAGATTGAACTAGCGCTGGTAGGATTAGTTCCATATTTGTGTGTGTGCTTGCTACTTAGGATCAAGATGAAAGAACTAGTCCTCTCTCTTAAATCTGATAAACAAGTGACCAAATCTGTTTAATCTAATCAATTGGTAAGAAAGATGTAGTAATTTTATTATAGAACTAGTCCTGCCTCTTATTATCATAAACTCTAAAATTTAGCTATCGAGCGTTGATTGTTTGCTCTAGTCATTTTGTCCAATTCAATTTAGGTATTCGTTTTTGCATTTAAACATCAATCTGCATATACATAACATGTACACAGTGATTGATCAAAGCGCATTCTAGCATCATTAGTAAATTATGCTTATATTCAATTTCCATATGCTAACTGAATTTTGAAGGTAGAATATATAGAACCTGAAGCAAGTTTGTTTTGGTTATGACATGATACACTTCAGGAAAATGTAACTTTTCCATGGTCCTTGTTGTCTGTCTATCTTCATCTTCTAGGACATGCATGCACCATAAAATGTAATAGTTTGAGAGAAAGAGTGTATGCGTGGGGTTGTGCAATAGTCATTTATCGTTTCAATCTTTCAACTTTCTGGATGGAATAAGCTCTTTTTGAATATTCAACCTCGAAAGGGACAAGACTATGTCTTTCCACACTGATCCTGTGAGAACAACATTTATATTTCTTTGATACATTCAATTAGAAATTTTCCTGATTATCAAGTTCTTTTGTCTTCATATTGAATGAGTATGTTTACACATCACTAAAGATTTTCTTCTAGAAAATGATCAGAATTGTCCCTGATTATCAAGCTGTCTTGCTATTGCATGCATAAGTGAGTTTACAAATCAATTAAAATATTCTTCTAGAAAAGAGTTTTTGCTTTTATTTTGTTTTTTTGTCATTTTATTTTGTAGTGAGCATTCTAGAAAGTGACTGGAGTGATGAACTTCCTATACCAGCTTTTTTTCCCTTTCTCCTTGGCTAATTTTATTATAGTGATCCATAAATGGAATAGGATCATCAAGTCTTAGGGATCCATAAATGAAGTAGAAACCCAAGATAAGGCCTTCCTCTCTTGATACACTCAAATCATTTTTGGTTTGCCAAAAGTGTTGACAAGAAACCAGTTCTGAATAGAGTAACATGGGCAACCTTAATGATCTTGAAGATCAGGAATACAAAATCTTATTGTGCAGCTGATTTCCAATAATATTATAATTTTTCTACTTTCTTTAGATGTCTTATTTTTAAGTTATTTATTTTTCTTTAGTTTTTCCTGTAATTTTGTATGGTGATACCTAGATAATATGCATATTCATGCACTTTGTTGTTTCTACTGAACTTAGCATTTCATCATAGCACTTTGACATGTTCCCATATTAGTTGTTCTTGCATTTTTTTTTTTTTCACTGATAACTGTGAATTTATGTCAATTAACCACTAGGATTTTATGAACATGACTTCTTGTGTTTCCACTTATCCTACTTCCCTGTTAGATAGATTTCTTTGCAATGATTCTCTATTGGGCTCTGTCACACAACTTTTCCCTTCTAGTGAAAGTTTCTTCATCCTTATGATGGAAACAATGATTACAAGAAGCCTACACGTATGATATTATCTATCTCAATCAAACATGACAAACATACTAAAATAACCAACACAGAAGAGTCCAAAAATTGAGGTTGTGCCTTTCTGAAGCATTACTCTAGCTGCTACACTTGTAGGGTATAAATTTTCATCATCACATAGGACATATACATTTTGCAAAAACAAATAATAGAGCATCTAATTTTTATTAACATTCCCAATCCACAATGTGACATCTTTTTTACTATTTGATTGTTCAAGAATAATCATTTATGTGTTGAAAAATAATGTTCTCATGGCCAGAAATTCTTATTTATTTATTTTATTTGTAGTCATAATGGATAATGTGGATCTTGAGGAGTTTGACGTTGAATGGGACGAGGACTCTTGGGACATTGATGATGATCTTGGGGGATTCTTATGGCTGATAATTGTAATATGTTGGTTGTTTAGATCTATAGCAAGTGTTGTTATAGCTATTGCAAAAGTATCCGAACTTAACTTGGATGAACCTACCTCTAGTAAGGTAGGAAATCCTAATAGATGTCTAATTTACATCAAAATGAGGTCACAGGTGGAACAACTTAACAAGTTGCTCCATAATGACATAACTGCATTATGCATTATAAGAATGGATATGAGAACTTTTGGTCTATTATGTAATTTGTTGAGGCATGTTGGTTTAAAAGAAACTAGGTTCGTCAAAATAGAAGAGGTTGTGGCTATTTTTCTCAATATATTTGTGCACATTGTATGAAAAATAGATAACAAAGCACTGATTGGACTAGATCAGGGCAAACCATTAGTAAGGTTTTTTCATCAAGTTTTGTTCGCCATCTTAAAATTTTATTCAATGATGATTGTGGATCCTGAACCAATATCAACAAACAGCTAGATGACACCTATATTAATACCTTGAAAGTTTTTTAAGATAAACCTTTATAGTAATTTTGAATTAGCTTTGATGTTACACATTAATAATATATTAATGTTAAAACATTTGCATTTCGTATAAGGTTGTTCAGGTATGCTAGACGACACCTATATTAAAGTAACAATATCTGAAGATAAAAAGACTCGTTACAGAAATAGAAAATGGGAAATTTCTACCAATATGCTTGGAAGTTGATAGATTTGACAAGTTTGTGTACGTTTAACCAGGATGAGAAGGTTCAACAGCTGACAGTAGGGTTTTGGGAGATGTAATAACAAAACCTAATGGCTTCAAAGTTCCAACTGATAAATTGCGTAAAAACTTATCTTTAGATTTTGTTAGTTATAGATATTTAACTAATTAATTAATTTTTTAACATTTACAGGAAAATAGTATTTAGTTGATCACTTAGGAACCTTCGGAAGTAGACATCCTCCTCCTTCAAATCACGAGGAGTACTTTAATTGGAGACATTTCCAAGCACGTAGTGTAGTTGAGAGAGCTTTTGGTAGTTTAAAGACTCGTTCAAAAATATTAGGCTATGACTCTTACTACTCTACCGAAATAATTAGCAAAATTATTATTTCTTGTTGTATTTTACAAAATTTCATTTATACAAAATTTCATTTATAAAGAGATGGAAACATTAGTTGATGAATATGCAGAGGATAACTATAATGATTAGAATGCTGACATTGATGATAGTGTAAATGTTGTTGAACCAATCGTAGAGTGGACAACATGAGGGTTGCATAAGCCCCATCAAATGTGGAATGAGTACACAATTAGGCAGAATTGATTGATTTTTATGTTGTTTGATGAATTATGTATTGTGTGACATGTAGAATTGAACAATTTTTTTTTTATGTGTACTATGCAAATGTGGAGTGTTTTGTAATGAACTATAGAATTGATTTTTTTTTTTTTTGTAAGTGTTGTTATTTGCGAATTGTAGAATTAAATTATGCATATACTAAAAAAACTCATTGTTCTTATAATTTTATATTTGTCATATCTAAATTTTTGACTTGTTTGTAATATAATTTATTTGTTTTTATCTTTATGCATTTTTTAACTATAAAATTTATAGACATTTCTTTAATCATTGTTTTAAATAGAGATGGAAAGCATAGATAACTTAAGCAATTTTAAAGAAAAAATGTAAGAAAATCTAGAGATACTTCTCATACTAATGATGATGGAGAAGGTAGTAGGTCTAAGAGGTTGTGGAGGGTAGATGAAGAATGAGCTTTGTTGAATTTGTTAAAGGAGTTAAATCAAAATCCTAAGTTCAAGCATGATAACCAGTGGAAATGTGGTTACTTGGTTGAACTACAGGTTAGGTTGAAAGCCCTTTTCCCCGATACAGACTTGAAAGCTGTGCCATATATCACTTCAAAGATAGATACATGGAAGATGTTCTATAATTGCCTTCAAACTTTGATGAATAACACTAGATTTGGCTGGAATGACAGACTTAAGATGATTGAGTGTGACAGTGAAGAGGTATGGGCTGAGTTTGAAAAGGTAATGGTTAATTTATTGAATTTTATTTTACTAATTTTGTTATTATTTATTTGATTTAAAAAAAATTCATATTGGTGACAAATATTTAATTTTAAATTTGCAGAAAGACAAATATGTGAAATATATAAGAGGTAAATCTATGCTGTACTATGATGAGTGGTTGGAAATTTGGGGAAAAGATAGAGCCACTGGAGAGTATGCCTAGTAACCTATTGAAATACTCAAAGACTTGAACAAACATCAAGAACAACAACCAAGGAAATGAGGAGGTTAATAATCTCGAGGAGCAATGAGAGAAAGCTGCATCAACTAAGACTATCCCTAATTCCAACAAGAGTGGGAGTAAGAAGAAGAGGAAGATGGGAGTATATAGCTCTTTAGATGAGCTTTCAATTGTCAATGATTCTATTAACAAGCACTTAGAGAGAATGGAGAAAAGTTTGTACTCAATTGGTGACAAATAATGAAAGAGATCGCAGTAGAAGGAAGAATTAGCCAAATTTCTGAATGTTGTCCCATTTGCAAATATAAATGAGAGGTTCATGGTCGCTAGTGAAATTGAAAGAAAGCCATAGTTACTTGATCATTTCTACATTATTGCTCTTATTGTAATGATTAATATGATTAACTATGTCCTTAGTTATTTGTAATAGGATTGGGATGATAACTGTTTGGTAAATGCACATAATGGCTATTTTGGTTTATTGTTAAACATTGAATTGGGATATTAACTATTTAGTAAAGACATGTAATAACTATTTTGGTTTATTGTTAAATATTAAATTTTTAATATAGAAATTTATTTTATATTTCTATTTTATTTGTCTATTGTTGATTTTATTACATTATTATAATAAAGTATGATATTTATTCTTGAAATAACTTATTGTTGATGTTAATAAACAATTTTGAATGAATTTGATAATAGAGATATTTTAGTAAAAGAACTTGTATCTTGGTATTTATCATTTGTATTAACAAATACATGGAAAAAAAAAAATACAGTTATCAGTAAATTTCAAAAAATTTCATAAATAGTTTAATAGAAATATTAGAATATTTTTCTGTCTTATCTTAATCATTCCATATCTTGATTCGAAAAGCATTTCATGCTTACCTTGATACTATCTTATCTTGCTCATTATATAATTGAATTGTATATTCTATTTTAAAATCTTTACTCTATCAATTTTGTTGGAATAAAAACTGAACTCAATACTCATACAATCTTTCAACTAAAACAAAATTGAATAGGTTGGTATATAAAAATAAATTGAGTAAGTCTGATAAATTATTTAGTTTTAATTTTAATAATTTTATTAATTATTAGAGAAGAAATATCAAATTAAATTTGAATTACTTCTACTAGGGTAATGAATTAATGATAGAAAGTAAGATTGATCACCAGTGTTGTATTGGGGTTTCGATCTTGAGATTTGTATTTCTAGATAGATTTTTTGGGAATTACACATGCAAGAGAGTAAGGTAAGGCTGGATCCCTTGATATGATCTCCAATACTCAAATTAATAATAAAACTTAGAAAGAAGAATATAAAGCTTATAGTATGATGATTTTACCCATAGATATTCTTCTTTGATATAGATGAAAAGAGGTGAAATATTCGGGATTAAGCTCAAGATGATTGGTATTTGAGATCTCCTCTAGGATTTTTGAGATTAACTCTTATCAAATAACAAATCTGTAATTTGAATTTAAATGAGAATAGATCCATTAAATTTGACTTGAGTCCCTTTTGATTGAGATTTGGATTACTCCTTTCAATTTGGGTTTGAGCCAATGGAAATGCCACTCATGATCATCACTTTATAGCGTGATTCTTAGATATGTGATGATATTGGATTGACCTACTTGAAGATGTATTTTTGTCATTTTATTGTGCTTATATTATACACTAAGTAAGAATAAAATGTGATATTCTTAAAAAAAATCTTAAAATTTGAGCTATTTAGAGAGGTTATCCTAATTTAAAGATGAAGTGTTTAATGACTTTGTCATTGAACTCTAATAAAAGTATTGTTGGTCTCAAAGATATATCTAACTGAATGGATGATGTGAAAATTTAAACTTGATCCTTCGTAGTTGAAATCAAGACTTATTCTTTTATTTAGTGCAAAAATAATTTGAAGATGAAAAATGAGTGAATGTATGAGCCAATTCAAACATTAAATGCTTGGGGGATTGTGCTATCTGATATGTTATTTAAATTTAAAATTATTCACCAAAGCGACACATTGCGAGACTCAATAGCTACCTAATTATTTATTTTTTACATTAGTATTTTTTTACAACAACAACCTATGTTATATGGAAACGATTTAGAGTAGCTGTTTTGTCATTTTAAAAATATTTTTTATTTTTATTCTGAATCTGTTACGAGTATTTTTTGAACCGTCTTGGGCTATTGACTGGACTGTTGCAGGCTGAGAATAGTCCAATAATTGGGCCCAACCTCTCAAAGCCCAATGGATCTAAGGTTGAAAACATTTCAGCGAGGTCACATAATTGTTAAAGCGCGAGCTCTGACCACCATAACAAGCGAGCTCTAGGCGATGACTCTAGCTTGTTAACCGACCCGATCAGCTCGTAAAAAGAACCATAAAGCATGATAACCGGGGATAATATCCACCTGTCTTATCCATGGTAAATCAGGTCCCAGATGATACAAAACTTTTTCTCTCGATTTTATGAAGATAATAAGGACACATTATCTCCCACGATGTGGCCTACCATTTTGAATTTTGTGTAAATTGCAAACACCCCCACACTATAAATAGGAAGTCAAAAATCATTATAAAGAGAACAACAGGAAAAATACATACTGTTACTCTGTCAAAATGATTAAAGAGCAATCGTGGACTAAACATCATTATGACCAAATTACGTAAAAATTCTTGCGTATTGTCTGATTGATTGTGCCATTACTTTCTTTCCCTCGTGCTCGGGATCATTCTATCAATATGGATCGACGAATCATATTTATGTTTTTTTTTTTTTTAAATATCTGTTTTTCTATTTTTATTTCGTATCAAAAATATTTTTTATTTTTATTTCTGTCTAACCTAAACAACAAGACGAACCGAGGCCAAACAAGAGTTTTCCGAGGTTCGTTTAACGGTCATGTAGGAACGATTTTTGGCGCGGATGTCTCCGCTTTGCTCGACCATGCCGCCGATGCGAGGTCCTTTCTCTTGATCTGCTGGGCACCGAAGAGAAGAAGAGGTTGTGTGATGGTTGCTCTGTCCCGAACCTTCTGCACGATAAGGCCTTCAACTCTCATCCCGAAACACTTGTTTCGCCAAGAAGCGCCAGAACCAGACCGACCCTTCGTTCCTTTCTCTCAACTCCAGCAAAGAAAGCTCTTGGAATCGCGGCTTGTTTCTGTTCTTCACGACTGCAATGACCTCCACCAAATCAAACAAGTGCACGGCCGCGTTATCCGCAAGGGCCTCGACCAGTGCTGCTTCGTGCTCACCAAGTTCATTCGCATGCTCACCAAGGTTGGTGCTCCAATGGACTCCTACCCACGGCTGGCCTTCGAGCAGGTGAAACAACCGAACCCATTTCTCTGGACAGCGCTGATTCGCGGTTACTCTCTTCAAGGACCCCTTAATGAGTCTATTCTTTTGTATAATTTTATGAGAAGAGATGGGATTGTTCCTGTGTCGTTTACTTTTTCTGCCCTTCTCAAGGCTTGTACCACTGCACTGGATATTGATATGGGTAGGCAAATACACGCCCAGACGATAACGATTGGTGGGTTTGCTTCGGATTTGTATGTTGGTAATACCATGATTGATATGTACGTTAAATGTGGTTTTCTGGATTGCGGGCGTCGGGTGTTCGACGAAATGTCTGAAAGGGATGTGATTTCTTGGACGCCATTGATTGTTGCGTATGCGAAGCAAGGAGATATGGACTCTGCGGCTGGATTGTTTGATGGAATGCCTGTGAAGGACATGGTGGCATGGACGGCAATGGTTTCTGGTTTTGCCCAAAATGCTAGGCCGAGGGAGGCATTAAATTTCTTTGAGAGGATGCAAGGCGCTGGTATTGAGACAGATGAAGTCACATTGGTTGGTGTCATTTCGGCCTGTGCGCAGCTGGGAGCAACTAAATATGCCAATTGGGTCCGGGATGTTGCTGAGAGATCTGGATTTAGGCCTACAAGTAATGTTGTGGTAGGATCTGCATTGATAGATATGTACTCGAAGTGTGGGATTGTAGAGGATGCATATAAGGTGTTTGAGAGGATGACAGAAAGGAATGTCTTCTCGTATAGTTCAATGATTGTCGGGTTTGCAATGCATGGTTGTGCCAATGCTGCAATCCAATTGTTTGAAGAGATGGTGAAGACAGAAACTAAACCAAACAGGGTTACGTTTATAGGGGTACTAACAGCATGTAGCCATGCAGGTATGGTGGAATATGGCAGGCGCTTGTTTACCAGGATGGAAAAATCTTATGGTATAACTCCTTCTGCAGATCACTATGCTTGCATGGTTGATCTCCTTGGCCGAGCTGGACGTTTAGAAGAAGCCCTTGAGCTTATTAGGAGTATGCCAATGGATCCCCATGGGGGGGTGTGGGGAGCACTACTTGGAGCTTGTCGCATTCATGGGAATCCTGATCTTGCTGAAATTGCTGCTGCCCATCTATTTAAGCTAGAACCTAATGGTATCGGAAACTACCTCTTGCTTTCTAATATATATGCCATAGCAGGAAGATGGGATGATGTTTCAAAGGTAAGAAAGTTGACGAGGGCAAAGGGTTTGAAAAAGAATCCGGGATGCAGTTGGATTGAAGGAAATAATGGAGTAATTCATGAATTCTTTGCTGGTGACATGACCCATCCAAAGTCCAGGGAGATCAAGCAGGCATTGGAGGATCTTGTGGGCAGATTAAAACTTCATGGATACCAACCAAACTTGAGCTGTGTTCCTTATGATGTGAACGATGAAGAGAAGAAACAGATACTAATGAGTCATAGTGAGAAACTAGCTTTGGCTTTTGGGCTGCTGACTACAACTGCTGGCTGCACCATTAGGATTGTGAAGAATCTAAGAATCTGTGAGGATTGCCATTCTTTAATGTGTGGTGCATCCAATATCACAGGACGGCAGATTGTGGTTAGAGATAACATGAGATTTCACCATTTTCATGACGGGATCTGTTCTTGCCGTAATTTTTGGTGATTAGAGCTTGGGGCTATCGGATTTGTCTGAAAAAATATTCTATCCTGCAGCAGTCCTTACTGATTCATGCTAAATTTTAGTTACAGGAGCTATTTCTCGGAAAAGAACACGCCAATTTCTGAGCAAGCAAGATTTAAATTTACGAAGATCATTTTGATATTTCACTCTCTTTATTGTTCTGTTTTGGAGCTGATGAACTCCAGACTATACTTGATTTGAGTGTGTCAAGGTGAATTTCAATCAGGTAATCATGCTATACAGTTATATTTAGCCAGATTCATATATGGAACTTTAATATGGATTTTAGTACGGAATTAGTGTTATCAACATGATGGCGAAACATGTAACTTGCTTAACTACTGCACATTGTTCCGATCTGTATCGCCAAGGGCAGCTTTGATGTATGGATCATTTGTGACTTGTCCTGTATCCTTTGCATCTCCCTGCATAAATGAAGCAAAGATGAGAAATTGTAAAAATAAACAGTAGTAAGAATTTCCCAGTGGTGTTGAACTAGATCATGATTTTTTTTAATCTTCCTTTTTACATTTTTTGCTCCAAACTTCAATTCATCCACTCGCTTTAAAGGTGTGTATACCGATCATCTTCTCTTATATCCAAACCATCATAATCACAACTCTCACATTCTCTTAAATAGGTACGTATTACTATAATCTTGTTATATATAATCTCATTTTTTTATTTTATTTTTGTATGACTGGTCATCTACCATAATTCTATGTTGGAATTTGATTGTTGCTTGATGCAATGTTTCAGATACTTGCCGAAAGAGGGAAAAAGAAAACTATGGAAAAGGGGGTTAATCCTTAATGCAGTCCTGCAGTAGTTCTACAACTGATGATACCATATTTGCACCACAGTTTTCTTAGTTTTTGTTTGGGGTTGCGCCGCCCGGGGGGCGCGGGGTGTACAGGTCTTCTTACACAACAAACCATTCATTGGAAGCGCCCATTTGTCTTTTATTGCCTTCAATTTTGTATAGGTGGTTAATTGATTTAAGCACCTGTGTTTCTTTTATTCCCCAAAGCAAATAGAGATTTTCTCTTCATTTTCAATAATGGTAGTAGAAGGATCAAGTTAGAAAATAAGCCAATTCAATTTTGTATATGATTTTGGTCGCCCCCCCACCATTTACTGTGTTGGCCTATGATTGCCTCATTTTGTCATGTAATGCTCGTCACTAGCGTTAGCTAGCATTCATGAAAGATATCCATACCAATTTGTTGAAACATAATTTGATTATTTTCCTAAACATCATAGCATTACCGATACAGGTTTCTGCGGGTATAACTTCAAAGTCTTATTTCGCTGCTAATCGGTTTCCTAGGAGATTGGAAAGAAAAAGTTTCTGAGATGAGCTGCATCAAAACATACCGTACCCCTTTAATTCACGTATTTGTTTTATTGCCTAGAATTGAGGTATGTCCGATCATTCTTGCTCAGGACTCAAAAGAGCGCTATGCATTTAATAAATTTATGTTGCCATGATAATATCCTATCAAATTCTTTGATGATTGCCCTGATATATATAAGTAGCAAGTCTTTTCTCTTGGGAGCAAACAAATTTGGAATTTTTATTTTCTCTTCCGTTTCAATATCAGGAATTGAATTGTGAATAAACCTTTAAAGAAGAAAACAAATTATTCAAACTAGTGCGCAAAAATTGTCCTATGATTATAGCATCAAAAAGCCAAATGACCAGTGATGAGATTTGCAGTTTTCCCAGAGTTCAAATATTTAAAACTGTAAGAGCAGGGAAATTTTATATATATATATATGCGTGTGTGCACAATAAAAAAACCCACTGCATATAAGTCCTGAAAACGGGAGATATCTCATTAACATAAAAATATAAGAAGCGAACATACAATAGACGCGCAACCATAGGATCAAGCGAGGCCTTATTAAATACAAACAGACCGCTCTACATAGCATCCATCAGACATATACTACCGTTAATTATACTCTCGACTCAGAACGATTATTGCACTCTTAAAAAGGACTTCACTACTATTCCTCCCATAAACAAAGATTTACACACACAGTAGTGACAGTGCGTGAATTCTTCAATATTGGACAGGACAGTTTTAACTCATAATATATATAAAATCTAGGCGCGGTGGCCTGGTAGCTTCTCTTTGATCTTGTCCATCATTCCTTTCTTCTCGGCCTGCTCTCCGCCATAGCCACCAGCTCCCGGAGTCATCATGGTGGCAGTATTCTGGGACTGATCCGGGCGCCCGCCTGGTAGCTTCTCCCTGATCTTCTCCTTAATCCCTTTCTTCCTCCTCCCACCTTGTCCATCATCCTCCGACTGCAAAATCACAAACCATATAATCAATATCATCACATGCTAAAAACACTAGCGCACCACGTCTCATATAATCAATGAACAATTAGAGACTTACAGAGCTCGAACTTGAGCCGGAACGCCGGAGGCCATGCTGCCCCTGTTGCTGCTGCTGTTGGAGATGCTCCCCGCCGCCGTAACCCCCAGCTCCACCGGCGCCATATGCACCGGTGCCGCCAGTGTGCCCCATGCCGGTGCCGCCGGTGTGCCCCATGCCGGTGCCATAGGCCCCGGTTCCGCTGTGGCGTTCACCAACTGGGTTGCCATACTCGTCGGTTTGACGAATTGGGTTGCCGTACTCGTCGGTTTGGCGAGCTGCGTCGCCGTAACTATCTCCGTACTGTGCCATCTTCAGAAACCAAATCCAAAAACCGGCTAAAAATCAAGGAATTCCCCGCACTCTGAAGGGCAATGTGTCGATTTTTTGATGGTAGTGTGTTATTGGATGAGTTGATGATGGGAGGACAGGTCGTTTGGATTGGTATATATAGGCAACTAAGGGGAGGTGAATTGCATGGCACGGGAGGCATACGCGTGGGAGTGCCACGTGGGGGGTTCAGGTGTAGCTAGCGGAGGAGGACAGGTGTCCTTGTCGGCTTATTGGATAAGATACGTGTCTGTAATTTATCTCGTCGATCATCGCAGACTGCTGTGACTGATCGCCCCGTACGCGCGGCAGGGCGGGAGAGGATAATGATTTGACTCCTTCCTGCCGACGGGAAAAATGTCGGGTTTTGTTTAATGTTTCCCTTGAGCTTGAGCTTGAGCATGATCTTGCGCTTGAGATAATGCCGACACCTCTCCGGATAAGGATCAACCATTGATTTTGATTTTTGATGATCGGACAATAGGAGTCGTAAAGTAGCGGGTTTTGGACTTCGGGAAACTTAATTGGAACGTTACTTCCTCGTCTTTCTCGATTTTTCTTTCATTTTTCTCTTTTTTATTTTTAAGAAAATGCAGTTGTCTTTATTTTTTTATCTTTATTTTTATTGAACAATATACTTAACTATTGGCATTTGATGAAATCATATAAAAGTGAAAATTACTAAATCTCTCATAGTACGCTACGCTCTAGTACTAATATCAATATAATAATCGATTTATATATATATATTATAGATGAAGATAAAATTCTAATGACTCCCCCACGGTAGAAAAATATATTACTACAAAATTGTGTACTAGAGAATAATAAGTGGGTCTTAAATTTAAAAATCCCTGGGCTTAATTTTGAATCTGATTAGTTGGTGGTGGTCCTTTAAACATTTAATTAACGAATTATTTTTTTAAAATATTAAAAACGAAATATAATAAATGTACATTATTTGAGAACAATTAACACTTATTATCCCTTAAGAGTAATGGTTGGCATTACCTATATAAAAAGTGGTGATATATTTATTTATTTTTTTATTTTTTATACACGCGTAGCATGAACTACACTTTAGTATATATATATATATGATATTGAGGCCATTTGAAAATACTGTCAAGGATTTTCATTTTGTTCCATTTTATCATTTTCAATATTCTAGTTCATTAATTTTCATCTCTATTGAGAAAAAAAATGAGAATTAAAAACATTGTTTGATTTTGTTATGAATTGTCTAAAAAATGAAAGTAAAAACTGAAAATAATGTTTGATTTTCTAAATTTGTGTTCAACATTATATTGATGCTATGGGTAAAAAAAGATTATTAATAGACTTATGATCATTCAAACATGTGATTTGGTTGCCGGAGCTGCTCATTGCCGGAAAACATGCGGGCCTAGGTGTTGTTTTCGCTAGATTTGTGATGGAGAACTTGGAAATTGTCAAATTTGGTGCATTTCTCGCGAAAAGGGCTTGTCAAATAGGATTAATTGAGTAGAATTCGCTTTCAAAAATTAGCTTAGAACATAAGGGTGTTCAAACTATATATAAATAACATAACAATGTAGTAACTTGACAATGTGGTATAAATGCAACTTCAACATCCTTCCTCATGCGTAGCGTGTAAATACATGTGGAAAGGGTCCAAACTCAACACTGCAAATAAAAACCTGATTTTATACCATATCAAATAAACCTGAGTAGAATTCACTCTCAAAAGATAGTTCAATGAAAAAATATGTCCAAACTATATATAAATAACATAATAGTTTAGTAATTTAGCGATGTAAGACAAATATAACTTCAATAAGACTAAATTTGCTCGAGGATGATTGGTTCAGCTAGAGTTCGCTAGATCTACTTGGGTTTTGTCAAATTTGCTTGCATTCTTTGCGAGGACGGTTGATTTTGGTAGAGTTCGCTAAATTTGCTTGGCTTTATTGGATTTGTTGAACTACGCCTTCTCCTCGAGATTGCTAGATATGTAGGTCTTTGCAACAAGGATAATTGGATTGACTTGAGTTCATTAGAAACATCACGGTGATTGGCGTCGGAATGTGGGGAAGGCCTTCTCAATTAGGCGGGGAGAAAGAGAAAATATGGTGGTGACAAAATTTTTGAACAAATATGAAAAAAATGAAAATGATGAATTTTAAGCGTATTCTAGAATAAAAACCCATTCGAGATTTTTATTTCGAAAGTTGTCCAAAATTTTGAAAGTGAACTAAAAAACAAACACCATTTCCACTAAATTCATTCTAAAGTTTTAAACTAAAATGAAAATTTTAAAGGGGATAACATCTTCAAGCAAGATAAATTCATATCATGACGCCCTTATTATGTTTCCAAGAACCACCCAATAAATTGGTGAATAACCTTAATGGGTTTATGGATGATCTTGCTCATTCTGGTATTATTCATATATTTTAACATTTTGCAATTATACATATAAATTTTCAATCATTTCATACATTTTATCTCATTTTACGCGAATTAATACATATCTATCAAATTAATAAATACACTACGAGATTATTAAACACACTTTTAGATGGGAACTCTGTTGCAAGTGTGAAGATATTCACCAATTGTGTCTTCTCTCAAGTACCTTAGATAAACCAAATTGTATATGACTGAACACATTTCAATCCCTCATGATCACACAAACCATGCTTTAAGTCACTTGCCTACAAGTATAATCGATAATGAAACCACAATCATACCACATCACTAAGTAATGACATGATTTCTACCACCAGCTAATGTGTTGTTATTAGATTGTCTTCCCTCATACAATAACCCAACTTTTGGCAACATGCCAATGAGACATATATTTAAATTGAAGAAATAAATGTTTGCACCCATGATCAAATCCTGAAAATCTTTACTCTTAAATCTAATTAATTCCCAACTGAACTTAAGAAATGCACACATAGTAATCCAATATTTCAGACTTTTAGAAGATCAAGTGAACAAGTAAAATCATTGATAAAATAAGTACCATTTCATTAGTGATATCTGAATGAGTTAGCTTTAAACGGATGGATGCTCAATTTGCCCTTCCATAGAGGGCTTTCTAATTAATTTATCATTAGGCAGGGTGGGTTCGCATATAGCTAATTCCATTTTAGCAAGTGGACCTAATAAGTCTTCTTTAACTAGTATTTTCTTGTGATATACCCAATGTGACCTAATATATATATATAGCATGCTATTAGATGATACTTTACTAATATCACGTGAAGTCAAATAGGAAAAAGTTTAATGAACATTGGAATGAGCATCTTCAACATCCAACATATATAATCAAACCATTTGAGATAAAACAACACCCATAAAAGCTATGAAAAATATTAATAACTTCCCAAGATAAGCTAAATCTATAGCATACTCTAAGCAAAGTCACTATTGAAAGTGAGTTTGGCCTAATTCTAGTAGCATAAAGAACAATGAAAAGATAATTTACTTCCATCTTGGAACTTTAGCTTGTAGGTATCGATTCTTAGCACCTCCTAGAATTAGTATTTTCTTGTGCTGGTTGGATATAATTTACTTCCATCTTGTGATAGTGTCAATCTCCACGTATATTCTAAAGTAGACAATACTCCACCTACTCTTTTGTATTGGCTTATTTCTTCTGCGTCTAATATCCAACCAGCACCAAACACATGCATACGCACCAAACACATGCATACACACCAAAACAATTAGTACGTACAAAAGACAAGGATGGGCCACAAACTTGCCACAATTGAAGCAAACATTTGTTAGAAAAATATAATAATTTTTTTTTTTAACATACTCGTACCCTAAGTCTTTCATTCTCTGATTTAAGATTGTTAGTCAATATGAAATAAAATATAATATTTTAATTGTTAATCAAACAATAAAATAAATACAACACAATATGCAAAAGAAAATAAATATACAATAGTGTATGAAAATAAACGAGATTAGTGCAGGGGTGAAAAAATTGAGACTTGTGTGACACAATTTCTTTAAAACAGATTCGTTGTCTCATCGAAAGTGTTAAAAGCTAATTGATGTGTGTTTTTTAGAATATAACGATTTACAGACATAGAAGTTAACACAAATTTCAGACCATAACAGCGAATTGAAATATTATTAAAACTAGAAGAATATGAGAATTTTTTTTTAAAATTTTTTTATTGTAAATTGTCATTTTTTTTAATAGAGTAAGTCCTTTGTTTAAAAACGAAAAAAAGAAAGAAAAGAAGACGATGAAAGAAGGGAGGGGGCGACTCTATCTGCCCTCATTTTTAAAAAAATAATATAATATTATATATTTACATATATAATATAATATATATAATAAAATAAATAATTGTGCATAATTTTACATATTATATTTCTACATAAATGCATTATTGAAATTCAATCAACTGCCTCACAGAGTATACACATAGTGTATTTTCATAATTTAGCGTATGCATAATACACCTTTGTTTTTTTTCTTTTTTATTTATAAATTATATTATATTACACATACCTCTAAAATAATTTTTTAATTAATTTCTGTTCACCCATTTATGACTTTAGACTTGTGAATATACCAAATTTTCCAACAACATTGGGTGCCTTCACTTTGCTTTTGCCATGCTCACCTCTTCGAGGCTTTGTAGTCTGCTTATTCTTCGGACCAAACCCCCTTTGGCATGTCCTTGAGAACCCTTTTCCCCATCTGGGCGGTTGTGCCTAAATGCCTTACAGGATTTTGACCCAACAAGAACAACAGATTTTGCCGTTGCCTTGAGGCGCTCTGCTTCAAGCTCAAGATGACGCCACACGTATGCTATCACTATGTCATCATGAGCTTCATCAGCTCCCAAGAATTAGGAAGAGAGCGAGAACTTGTTGCCCATTAATTAGGTTAGCCTTTTAAGTCACTATAGTCACTGCAGACATCATTCTTAATCTTAAATGTTCCTGCATAGACGAGCATCCTATACGTGTCAAATTTCTGGGCGCAACCTAATGTAATGATCTATCATCACCGTACTTGATTTTGAGAACATTCCACATCTCTTGCGCTGTTTTGAATTTGTCAAACTCGCCAATTAGGTCATTGGGCTCCTCCTTAGGCTGTGTCATCCTATTAGTTGGTGTTCCAAAAACCCTTTTGTTACAAAAACAGAGAACCCCATAATTGAGCAACAGCCCCCCTTCAGTTGGGTTCAAATCTCGTTTCAACATTTTTAAAGAGGCGGCACCTCTCTACAGAAAAGTTGTCTTAGAACACGGGGCCTCTGGAAACCAACCCCTCTGTATATTTATAAAGATCAGAGATTTCTTCTTGGCGTTAAAAAGAGAGAAGTGGTGAGACTGAGAGCTATCCCTCTCATTTATATAGAATAGAAGTTTATCTTTCACTTTTTCCATGGGGGGAGAGACGTACATATATCTATAGTAAAATATACACGATCTCTCATTTATTCTGTATACATTCAAACTGTAACTCTCTTGAAACCACATTTTAAATTCGTCAATAAACTTAATGGGTTAATAGAGAATTAATCTTGTACAAATAGACGTTACCCACATATTTTAGAAAATTATAATCATTTAAACTTTTTTAATTGTAAATCAATTTATTTCAAATACGTTTTAAATCTATAAACAAATTTTACGTTAAGATTTTAATTAGTATATATTTCTTTGTTTATAAAAATATAGATTGTTTTGACTTGGATTTGGAACCATAAACCCATCCCCCATTCCAGTTCAGGGTCGGGTCTGATTTTTAAACCATATTAGTCCTTAGAGAGAGGCTGTTGGAACTGATGAGAAGCTGAATCACTCACACTTTTTATTAAATCCACATAAGCTTAAATACAAGAGATTTGTAACTAAATCAGCTGCTAATCCTGAAAACCTGCTACAAATCCCATAATCAGCTATAGCCTTTCAACAGAAAGCTAAATTTAAGCAACTAAACTTGACTCGATAAGCACATAACAAACTCCTAAAAAATCTGCAACAGAAGAAAAAAATAACAACCTCCTAAACTCATCCTAAACTCATGGATGACTCAGCAACTAAAACATAATTATCAACAGAGGCCATGCAAAGGATAGACCAATCATTTTGATCACCCGCCCCTTTGGTCCAAATCAGCTTAAGCTTAAAGGGATAATATGAAATGAAATTGCAATTGCAGTTGCAGAGCAATGCAAGAATTAAAGTCGATGATTATTTTTATTTTATATGTTGTGGAGGAAGAAACTCAGTAGGCTGATTCGGCTTGGTTACAATAGTACTCCTATGCTGGCTGGCGGTTGTTGAATCCCTGATGTTTGAAATTGTGAGGAGTTCATCAACTACATTAAGCTCTCTGCTCGTGTTAACAAAATCTGCTATTTGGAATCAACATTAGTGCAGGGTGCAGGAACCATAACAAGAAACAGAGAAACCGGGGCTACACTAATTAATATATATATATATATATATGATAATTAAGGATCTTATTAATGAAGGCATATATAAGATTGAGGAGGAGGAGGAGGAGGAGGAGGAGGAGTCCTACTTACTAGTGATTCCTTCATTCTACTTTGGCTTGGCCTTGGCGTAAGTTTTGGATCCAGCGGGCACTTTAATTGGACCCCCTCTCGACAGAGCTTCTGAATCCTCATCGGATGCCATGGCTGCAGTACTGCTCTGTGTCGTCTGTTCCTCCTCCCCTGTTAGCTTCTTCTTTAGCTTTACTTTCACCCCTTCCTTCATCCTTCTTCCCCCTTCTTCTTCCTCTAACTGCGTGCAGATTATAGTTAATTCATTACATGAGATGAGGGCCAGAGAGATCTATATATATGGGTCATATATACGTACATATTTAAGGCCAGGGCCGCCGGAGTGGCGAAGCATGCCAACGAGGCCAAGGTGCTCCCGCTGCTGATCTTCCCCGGCTCCGGCGCGGTCACCTGTGGCGGCGGCGGTTTGATCATGTTCTCCGGTGGCCTCGTACTTTTGTGCCATGTATATGTTTTCAAATCCAGATCCTATTATTATGTATGGTCCAAGCTGCAACAGTAGTAGTACTAGTAGAGAAATTAATTGAAGTAACTGATGAGGGCAGCAGAGTAGAAGCAAGCAAGATGTAGAAAGGTAGAAGAAGGTAATGGAGGTGAGGTGGCGAAGTGTGTAGGTTTCTGAAGTGTCACGCAAGAGTTGGAGGAGGGGGAGGTGGAATGGTGGATGATGGACAAGTGTCCTCCTAGCTACAGTACAGCAGGATTAGTCATTACTTGCTTTCTGGAAACAAAAGGCCACACGTGGCTACGTGCATGCTTTTGGCGGGCACTATTTGATGGGGACTCAAAATTCTAGGTAACTTGAGTCCAAACGAGAACATTATGTTGGCTCCCAGAGCCGGTCCAACCAATTTAGGTGCTCAAGGCGAAAAAAATTTTGTGACCTTTTTAAGAGTATTATTTTTTTTATAAAAAAATAAATAAATATTTTTTTATTAAAAAATTTTATCATTTCTTTAAATTAAAATCATTTCATTAAATTTTATCATTTCATTTAATTAAAGTTAAAGTTCAATTAACTATAAAATTTGATAATTTTTAATGATAGTGAATTTTTAACTAAAATATAATATCTCAGAGATTAAAAAATGCTAAACAACCTACTACAATAAACAAAGAAAAAACAAAACTAATTTTTTCTTGAAACTCTAAGAAGATCAGTGCAACTTGAGTAAAACTATACATTCCTGATTTTTTTATAGAAGAAAACAAAATAAAGTATTAAATAGATAACATTAAAAAGGTAAAGTTCACCAATAATGAACAAATTTTATTCCACAAATATGCGTTGACCTATATTCAGTTTTATGTAAAATTAATTTTTCTTACCTTTTGAGATACAAAATCGTTGATTAAAATTTCATAATTAAGTTTATCTAATAAACCATATTCAATGGATAATATAGTTAATCCATTCAATATTTCTTGCGACATAGTTGACCTCAAATATGACTTTATCAATTTCAACTTTAAATTTCTTTTTTACAGCAGAAGTCACTGAAACTAGAATTGTGAATAATATTCTATAAACAGCAATATATGTATTTGAAAAATAATCAACTCTTTTGATGTAGTGAAGAATTTTCAATGTACTATTTTTTTTTCTCTTAAAAAGTGTCTTTAACACTCTTAATTCTAAAAATAAATCTAAACCATCTATATTAGAAAGTCCATCAAATTTAAGAACATTTTTAAGATCCAAACAATATCTTTTTAAAACATCTTCATATATTGATTTTAATTTTTTAAAATTGCTTAGAAATCTAATTTTTTTTTTCATACATTTCAAATTACTCAAACTTATTTCGAAGTGAAAAATGACTTGATCAATAGTGTATATAAAATAATAAACTCTAAAGGATTCTTCAATAGATTGTGTTTTATCATCATTGATATTTTCATCAAATTATATTTTATATTTAATTTTTTAATAAAATATTTATTATTAAAAAATAAATATATATATAAATAACAATTTTTTAAAATTTGGGGCCCTCCTAATTGGGGGCCCCAGGCGGCCGCCTTGCTGGCCTTACAGTAAGGCCGGCTCTGGCTCCGATGGTAGTGTAGTAATGATATTTTGACAAAGCAACTTTGTTAAATGACAAAAGAAAGAAGGGTAATATCTAACATGAATTTGTAACAAACTTCCCAGCAGGATAACAATATGCAAAAAGAAAGGGGGACAATATTATACAAAAAAAAAAAAAAGAAAAAAGAATCAATTAGCTTTAACTTGCACCAAATGATGCGACAGAACAAAATTTGGGTTTTTTTCATTTTCAAACAAAACCTATTAAAAAGTAATTTATGTTTTCAGAACTTCCTACATAGACAAAAAATCTAAGTGTATGTATATTATATATAAATGATACCTAACTAAAAATCCAAGAACTATATAGAGAGTAAATGAAGTATATATTATATATGGTAGGACTTATTTGAGTTGATAAAAGATGTAATGCAACAATGGCAAGTAATTGATGAAGAATACCCAGATATAAATATCATGAGTTCATGGTCTTCAACAAGGAAGAAGAGAAAGGGCTAGCATGAGAGAGAAGAGCAAGTCAAGTTGGCCAGGATGACTGCCTGATAGGCAGCTAAGGGCTTAACTCATAATGCCTCAGGAACTGGCAGCAGGCAAGTCATCCTTGGCTACCAAACTAAGGCTCTTCCCTTCATGTAAGACCTCTCTTCCTCTCTCTGCTAGTTCCAGTACGCTTCCATGCCATTCACATCCTCTCATCTATCCCTATTTATAGCCTAAAAAAGTTTAACGAAAACAAGGCAAGTGTCACTTCTTCCTCGTGTATTTTATTTATCTATTTATTTGTTCTTTAATTTCTCCTTTCTGCTCTTCTCTGGATGATGGATAAGTGCCTTATGCATTCTGACCATAAGGTGGAATATGTGCGATTCAAAGCGTTTAGGGAACCAAAAACATGTCAATTATGCTTCTTGGCCTTCCGGGCTAGTTGATGGATCCGTGGACACGGAATTTCAGTGGCACAGAAAAGGCCCTTCCAACGACTATAAGTTGCCTTTCATGGTGGTGCCAACTTGCAACATGTCAAAGTGTCAAACAAAGTCAATCTTCCTTTGGCTTTTCTCGAAAGGGATAGCTCGATTGGTATTGAAATGAGAAAAATGTTGAAAGAGTTAATTCCAAATTCAAGACTAAGTGAAGATTCTTTTTTTAGACCATGTCTGGGTAGATTGATTTTGCACGAATACTAATCTTGGTGAAACATGAAATTCATATATTCTAAAAAAGAAAATATAAAGTAACAAATTTCCATTGCTTAAGTTAAATATATAACTTAAACATTAACTTCTACTTAAAAGTTGGTCTCCACTTCTACACACCCAAACTTGATGAATGTAAACGATAGGAGTCAAAAACACCAATTTTCATTTCAAATGGAGATGCCTAAACCCTAAAAATTAGGCGTCAAGATTTAATGAACATTAAAAATGTAATAAAACCACTTCAAATTCAAACCCTGTGTACGGAAAACTTTTGACTGTTAAACAAATGCAACACATTGCATATAAAATTATATATTTAAAAGGGAGAATAACACATGCAACCCATTTAAAGTTTGGTCCCCTAATTACCCTTTTCTTATATTAAAATAAACGGCAAGGTTCAAGGCATTCATCATCTTATTCCCACGTTTAGGCGCCTATGCTGATGGGCAATACGAGCCCTCTTTCTTTCTTTTTTTATTCTTTTTGGTTCTTCTCCGACCTTCCCTATTCATGTTTGGACTTTTGACTTGTAAAGAAGGGGTAAGCCAGAAGTCCAATCCTAATGGATTGTAACTTAAAACTTTGAAAAGTTGAATGCATCCACAACTCTTTTCCCATAAAAGCCATATCTGGATTTTTATTCTCACTTGCTACCACTTGTTCATGGAATAGTCCAAGCTTTCCCACCGGCCCCTAGTTTACAGACTTCATTAGTTTCTGGCTTAAGCCCAAAATTCTCCTAGTTCGTTCCCGCCTCGATAAGCTATCTTCCCTGACACAAGTTTGGAGCTAAGAAGCTTGTTGCAGAAGTTGATTCTTTCCTTGGGATGACAACATTGATCACAGTGGTAATATTGTCAACTCAATTCATAACTCCTCCGAACTTCCACAGATGACACAATAAACAGCAATTCTCCTGCGTTGAATGAGCCATCGGGAACAATACAACACCACACCAGTGACCCTGACCCTTCGCTTTGGTCTATCCATCAAGAGAAATAATAATAGCATGAATCGCCTACATGGAGAAGGCCTGCTTGAGTTCAGTCCACTAATCTTCAAACAAAGCCAAGCTTGCTTGAAGAAATGGTATATATGCCACTAAAGGAAATCCTTTTGATTGCCCCCACCTGTATTATTCCTCAGAAAGAAACCACAGGGATCTCTTCCTCCCATATGCAGACTTAATGCAATAGTACCCAATAGTAGTTCCCACGAGAGATAAAACTTTTGCTTCTTAGAAGACAATCGTCTGAGGGAGAGATGGTTCCTGTCTATAACTGATGCAAAAATTTGTATACTGCTGAATACCACCATGACCAAAGATGACAAGACCTTGAGTAGATGTCCACAAAGAGACTGTATCCATTTTCAGGTAATTTGAGATGACGCAAAGAAACAAGTCGATTAAGAGACCAATTGCAAATGGGGAATTGCCACTATTTCTTCCTTTTAGCAATACAAGTGAAATAAGCCTCCGACCAAAGGCAGGCGAGGGGCCCACTGGCAAGAAAGATAAACAGATCGCCATTAAAAAATTTCCAGGTTCTACGCTTCCAACAGCCTTGCTTGATACAAGGCACAAGCAGAAAGTTTTAGCGCTGCAATAACTACGGCAAAAGAAATGTCTGTTTGTAATGGTCCCAAAATTCACACAATTGACCACTAGGGCTTTTGCAGGGACTTCTATCCAGAAACTGATCTTACAGATGCCTACGGATAAGTTCCAATCCAAAATGCTTCCACCATTCACGATCACTAAAAAATTGTTCCCAGTTTCCTCAAAAGCATCGTATTGTGAATGGTAACACATTCACTTGAAATAAGAAACTTTGATTGCACAACATCAAAACTTCCAACCAAGCATATGCCATTATCTCCTCATGGATGACAAGACAAACCTTGCAGCAAAGTACTGGAAAGTGGAAAAATGCCCCTTGCACAGTTCAAGGATCTGATCAACTCTCTAATTTGGCGTGCCAACATGAAAACTTCATCAGCTTGGTTCTCTGTTATCCATTTGTCTATCATCCTGCATAAACTGACTTACAAATAAGAAACAAGAAATAAAAGCAACTTTTGGAATAAAAAAAAGTAGGAAAAAGAAAACAGCAGATTAAGCCATCATGCAAAACATAAAACTGATAAACCTTCTGATGCAACAGATAATACCAATTACATAGCAAAAAACCAGATAATATCAATTTGCATTGTGCCTAAAGACCCCTCGCCAAAAAAAGAAAAAAAAGAAAAGAAAAAGCAAAGAAATAAGATTGATGCAAATGTAAAATAGAAAGACAGCAATGGAAATAAAAGGAAAATCTAGATTCAGACAAACCTCGTCTGAGATTCGCTACTGCTACTGCAATCAGAATATAACACCTTGATTGCAGGGAACAAATCTACCTTCAAATCTGTTATGTTTTCTGCTCCAAAACAGTAGCCATTGCAGTGAAATGAACTAGGATTTAGGAGAACAATTTGCAGCATAGCAGACCCAGTCTGCAGATCCTTAAACACAGTCCTATATGACAATTCATCTTTTGCATATTCTACTAGTTGATACGTGAACATCTTTTCCAAGGTATACTTCCTGTCAAAGAAAACAAAATCGTTAGTTCATGAAATCAATATCTGATCAGACATAAAAGGACCTGCATACTTGTTGAAACAATTACAGAAAGGTAAAAAAAAATCCTAGCTAGACTAGAAAAAGGGAAAATGTTTATGGACTGATTTCAGACTTACTTTTGTTTTATTGGTCTCCCTAAGGTTAAGACTAGTGCAACATAGCAGTTGCAAACTAATCACAACAAAATATGGAACATAAATAATAGCTAATTGTTGATTATGAAGCATTCAACGACCCCGTTTCAATTAAAGGAGACGCACAGGAGGGTCAGCTGCAACCATTGCCACGTGGCAGCAGAGGGCAGCTTGGCAACCGTTCGGTTGTCCTTCTCTCGATCGTGCCAAATGCCTTGTCCTTGTGCGCAATCTGGACCGTCGATGCTACCTTTTATCTGCTGTAATCCCAGCCATTCTTTTGCATCGTGCGACCCTTATTTATTCACTGTGTATCAGGATTTGCAATGATTAGAGATTGAGAGAGAGGGTGAGTAAACGCTAAGGGGTTCGAGGGTTCTCTCATTTTGTTGTTTCAGACTCTCTGGCTCCTCCTTGTTCTTCTCTCTGGTTCAATAGGGTAAGCCTCTGATCTTCCTTTTGTATATGGTTTTGAAGTGATTTTGTTAGTGAACCAATATATGTAAATAGAGTGGTTGTGAGACTTGTATGCTGTAAGCATTGTAAACCCTATTTTTACTCTGATAGTGCAGTGAGCTCTCCTTTGCTGGAGCTCAACGTGGACGTAGCCCGTTTGGATGAACCATGATAAATCTCTCGTGTTATTTTCATTTGTGCGTTTAATGTTTGTGTTTTTCCATTTTCGATTTTGTCTCTGTTGTTGGGTCTAAAGGCTTACGGTGGTATCAGTGTGTGTGCGTGTGCGATTTGTTTGCACAACAAGGGTATCAGAGCCATTTCTTTGATACGCACTGTCTAGGTCTTTGTTTTATTCCACTCAAAGTCTGTGCGATTAAATCTAGGGTTGTTCTTCGCACTGTTAGTCCTGTCTGAATCTCTAGGATTTTCTGAAGAGTCACGATCAATGGGAGTTTTCTAGGTGTCTCTGTCAATGTCTGGGGTTTCTTAGGATGCCTTCGTGCAAAGTGAAGATGACAACCCGATTTGAAATCGGTACATTTGATGGAAATGGGGATTTCGGTAGTTGGAAAAAGAAGATGAGAGTCTTACTCTCTCATCACAAAGTGCTTATTGCACTAGAACCAGATGACAGAAAATGGTTCGCTGAGCAAACAGCTAGGACCGATGAGATAAGGGAGGAGGCATTCAACTTGATATTTCTCCATTTGGAGGATACTGTGTTCAGGAAGGTAGATGGTATGACTAACCCCCTTGATTTATGAAATAGACTTGAATCTTTGTATGTTGTTGTTTCTGCTCCTAACTTCATTTATTTGAAAGGTATGCTATTCAATTTTAAAATGAATGCATCAAAATCTATGGATGATAATATAGATGAATTTACTAAACTTACATTAATGTTAAGGGGAACTGACCAAGCCCTAGGTGATATTAGTGAGGCAATGATATTATTAAATTCATTATCTGATTACTATAATGTAGTTAAACATGCTTTACAGTACATTGGTATTGTGCTTATGTTAGAACTTGTAATCTCTGAAATTAAGGCTAAGGAATTAGAACTTCACACTTCTAAAAGACTTGGTAACAATCTATTTGTTAAGGGTAAGTTTGAAAAGTGGCAGAATAGTTTTAACAATAACTAGAATGGGGATACAGGACCCAAGGGTAAACAAAATGGAAAAAAGGGAAAACAAAAGCAATCTAAATGGAAATGCTACCACTGTGGAAAGTAGGGGTCATATTAAAAAATACTGCTATGATTTTATTAAAAAACAGAAACAAGAAGGAATGTGACAGTAGCTACCAGTAACTCAAACTCATTAGCTGAAGTTTTAAATGTCTCTTGTACATCAACTGCAAATGAATAGATTATGGATTCGGGATGCCCTTTTCACATGTGTCAAAATATAGATTGGTTTCAAAACTTTAGCACTAAAGAAACTGGTACTATTTTTATGGGAAATAATCATTCATGTAGCATTAAAGGTATAGGTGACATCTCTCTGAAATTACATGATAATAAGATTAGAATATTGACTAATGTGAGATATGTACCTGACTTAAAACGAAATTTGATTTCTCTTAGCACCTTAGATGAATTAGGGTTCTCCTATAAAACTGAAAATGGTTTTCTTCATGCATTTAAAAATGATGACCTTATTCTCTCTGGTACAAAGAAACATGGTTTATATGTATTGAATGGTTAGTCATATTCCATCTGCATGCATAGCTAAATCTGATAGAACAGATCTATGGCACTTGAAACTTGGCCATATGAGCCAGAAAAGGGCTATAGGCACTATCCAACCAAGGGTACCTTGGTCCAAGGTCTGCAAATTCCTTAGGCTTTTGTGAACCATATACACTAGGCAAGCAACATAGGCAGAGCTTCCCAAAGGGAACTCACCTGGCAAAGGCATGCCTAGAGTATTTGCATGTAGACCTTTGGGGTCCCTCCCAAGTCCCTGCACATGGAGGTAATAGGTATTTTTTGTCTATCGTTAATGATTTCACTAGAAATGTTTGGATATTTCTAATGAAAACTAAGGATCAAACTCTAGAAAAATTTAGATCATGAAAAACCTTAGTTGAAAATCAAACAGATAGGAAGATCAAAATTCTAAGGACTGTTAATGGATTGGAGTTCTGTAATAGGGATTTTGATGAACTATGTAAAACCCATGGCATACTTAGACACAGAAAAGTAAGAAACACCCCCAGCAAAATGGAGTTGCTGAGAGGATGAATAGAACCCTATTACAAAAGGTTAGATGCCTTTTGTTTACTGCTGGAATGCCAAAAGCCTTTTGGGGAGAAGCCCTATCTATTGTAGCTCACCTAGTAAATAAGAGCCCTTCGACAGTAATCAATTTTAAGTGTCCTGAAAAGAAATGGACTGGGAGAAAAATGAACTTAAACTATCTTAAAGTTTTTGGGTGTGAGGCTTATGCTCACCAATCAAAAGGAAAACTAGACCCCAGGGCCATTAAATGTGTTTTTGTTGAATATCAAGATGGAACTAAAGGTTATAGGCTATGGGACAAAACTTCAGGTGGAGTTAAAATCATTATAAGCAGAGATGTAATATTTAATGAATCAATCTTCCCATGTAAGATTAGCAACACTGAAGATGACCCAAG
>NC_068343.1:4832385-4894974 GCF_014633365.1 Diospyros lotus | reverse complement strand
TTGTCAATAAAATAATCAAGCAAATTCTCAAAACAAAGCTAGAAATAGAAAAGGGGCTTGGGCGGACGAACTGCATACGATACTTTGGGCCTACCGAACAACATCTCGGACCACAACGAGAGAAACTCATTTCTCTATGGTCTATGGATCTGAGGCGATGATCCCTACAAAGAATGGGGTGATCAATCAATGAAGAACCACCTTCAACCTTGAAGGCAATGTCCAATTATTGGCCACAAATCTTGATATACTGGACGAAGCAAGGGAGTTAGCTCGCATGAGGGTAGCTATCTATTAACAACGGATCACAAGGTATTACAATGAAAAGTTCGAGCTCGGTGCTATAATGTCGGTGACCTCATGCTGTGCCTTATTCTTCCCGGAGCTCGCAAAGCCAGCGACGGAGCACTAAGCCCGAACTGGAAGGCCCTTACATTATCAAAGAAAACATTAGCAACGGAGCATACCACCTTGCAGATATGAATGAAGCTATTCTCCCACGAGCTTGGAACGCAGAGCATCTCAGACCATATTTTCGATAAGCAACACTTTTTCTTTACACATGATGTTCGACTGATGTTCTACTTATGCTGATATTGCTCTGTTAACGAACTAAATTTATTATCATTGCTAACATCACTTATTATTTTCGTTTTTTCGCTAAGTGGTAAGAAACAATTTTAATTCGGGGTTAGAAGGCTATGGTTTGCGAGTTGGGGCCTATTCAACTTAGCCAATGTGCCATGATTTGCGGCTTATTTGAGCATTCATCTTAGTCTTCGCCTTAGGTCGGGGTCGGCGAACTGGAGCCCGTTCATCTTAACCAGAGTGTCATGGTTCGACGCCTGCTAAGCCATCACCTCGGCTAAAAACTTATAAGTCATGGTTCACTAGCTGAGGTCTTTTTATCTTAACAAAAGTCATGGACTGCGACCTACTTGGGTGTTCATCTTGACCTCGCTAAGCCCTTAAAAGTCATGGTATGTTAGCTGTGATCAAATTACGATCTACCTAAACGTATAGCTTGACGGCAAAATGTGATTTAATTATCATATGTTAGCTTAGATTTGATCTCATGATCATGACCTACTAGGTATACGGTTTGAATTAATGAAATCTTACTTGAATCTTACCCAAAGTTATTTAGTTTTGAGATTTATCAGTTGCGAGCTAAGGGTGTTCTTGAATTAACTGAATTTAAAGTTCATCTTTGTGTTTGGTTTTAGCTTGCAACAAAGAATAAAGAAGCAAACAAACTCAATTGAATAAGAAAAAATGTATTACTTTCTAAATCCAAGTACAAGGATAAAGTAGGAAAAAGAAAAAATCTTAATGGCTTGGAGAAGCCAAGTTCAGAACAGCTGCATCTTGAGGAGTTGGATTGCCGGCGTCTTCAACAGAGAGGTCGACTACAACCTGATCAGGTTTGAGTTCGGCAGCGACAACTCTAGAGCTCGCGACATCGACGGCATATTTCTTCACCGCCTCCTCGCCGAAGCAGGAGAAGTCGAGATTTGGATGCGCTTTCCACAAAGTAAAGAGAAATGCACCGCAGATGTTGGACTCGACCTCCTCGCGTTCCTTCGAGACTCGAACCTCGACATCGACCTTCAGCTGCTCGATCTCTTTCTTTGCTGCTTTAGCTCGCTGCCTGCCTGCTCCAAAGCACCTTGTGCCACAGCCAGCTCCGCCTCAACCTTATTTAGCTTTGAAGTCACCTGGGAGAAGGTCAACTCGTACATTCTCTTCTTGCATCCCAGCTCGTCCTCAGCCTCTTGCTTGGCTCTCTCAGCCTCCCTGACCCGCCGGCCCTCCATGCCCTCAGCCATGTTCCGGTACTTCTTGGACTCACTGGTCACGAAAGCCAGATTCTCTTCCAGCTTTCTCTTATCCTTCCTCAGCAGCTTGGAAGCAGCCTCGAGCTTCTCTTTTTCCTTGATGGCTTGGGCTTTCTCTTCCATCTGCTTGAAGACTCCCAGGGAAGCCTATTAGGCTTGAGAGGTTAGTACATTTAAAAAAAAAAAAAAAAAAAACCTTACCAGAAGATTGTGGCGAGTAACGTAGTCGTCGAGCGCTTCACCCCGATACTTCCTTCCTGTCCAAATTCTTGGTATAATTACCAAGAACCCTATCCAAGCTATCAAGGAGGGGGCGAAGTACGACCCGCCGACTGCAACCTCAGATGCGTTCGGCTCTGTAGAAGTGTTTTCCCTCTTCCTCTTGTTTGCTTAGGCATGTTGAACGACCTGCGAGGTTGGAGAAGCTTTCCTTTTGCTCCCGGCAGCAAGAGCTTCCTCACGAACCACAAACCTACTGCGATTCACTACAGTCATCGCCGCCGCACATTGCGAGGAGGTGCCTGTCGGAACAGGATTTAGGAAGTCGTGGCAGTTGGGGTGGGGTCAGGACCAAGCTGGGCAACGAGGCTGCGCTTCTGCTGGCCGCCTCGACGCGAGGCTCCACCCCTTGGACTTTGGCGGGAGAAGAGGATGCGCCGACGACCTTAGGCAAACTCGAGATTGCAGAAGAGTCAGGTCTCTCGAGTTGAAGCTTCATTGCTTCGGATGATGAAGGTAAGGCCACAAGTGTAACTCCTCCACGAGCACTACTTTCCCTGACTGGGCTATTGTTAAAGTCGACCTCGTCAAAGACCGACCTTATCTCCCTTTGGCCACGAACTCTGATGTCCTCCTTCCTGATATCCTTGATGCTGAAAGGGGACCGAGCTGGAAGTCACAAAGCAGAGAGTCGCAGAACTCGCAATTGTCTTCGTCAATCTTCGCTTCTGAAGCTATTTGAAGATCTTGTGCCTCGAAGATGGTTAGCTCGAGCTGCCCACCAGTGACGTCTGTAAAATTGAAAAGACACTCGTAAATAGAAAATGATAACAAATGAATTGCTGCTGCAAGTGCGGGCGGGCTGGAAAACTACTTACTCGGTACAAGAACAAAGCTAAAGTTGTTAAGGTTTTGAAGAGAAGAACAGGAAATGTAGAACCGTTGGGACTTATAGTCTCCTACATTGGACTTGCCCTTGGCCTTCCCTTGAGGCAATACCTTCTTACAGTCTGAAGAACGAGATTCCATATAATACAGCCCGTCCTTGGTACCTTTGAAAGAGTAAAGGTACCTCAGGATTTTAGGGGTTGGAAGAGGAAGTTGGTTCTTTTTGAAAGGAAGGGCTAAGGAGGTTATCTAGGTGTACGAGTTGGGGCTCAATTGGAAAGGAGTGAGTTTCAAGTCGTTCAAAATGGCTATGAGGTAGAGTTGAAGTGGAAACCTAAAACCAAATTCTAAGTGTTGGGGGCTGATGACGATGAACCCCACGGGGAGGAAAAGCTGCGTGGTTACCAAGAGAAGGCACCATCAAACGTGTGCCGCAGGGGAGGCAATATGAAGAAGTGCACAACGTCAGCTCGCCGATCGTCAGCTTCGAAGGATAACGCTTGAAGATCTCGTAAGTTGCATGCTCCTCGGCAGCTCGCTGGGCGACTGCAGGGCGGTATGCTAAGGAACTCTCTCAGTGACCTTGAAGTCTAACGAAGCCACGTCCTGAGCAGTCCGCGACAGCATCCCTTCCCTTTGCCCCAAAGAGCTAGAAGTATCATTGTCTTTTACCCTGTGGTTGTGGCGCTTCTGACCTAATGTAGACATCTACGATGAAAAAACAACAAAAAGAGAAAAAAAGAGTCAGGTCGCCGAGAACAGACCAGTCCTCACGAACCAAAGATCCTAAGGAGACTTCCTACCTATCAGGTCGCGTGCGCTTCGCAACAGGTTATGACTTACAACAGGGGGGATTAAATCTATAAACCCATTGAGCCTACCAAAACAATTCGAAGCTAGCCTTAAAAGACACAGCCCTCGCCAAGAGACGAGGTATGGAGACGGAATCGAAAGAAAGAGGGATAGCAAAAATGAAATGAATTAAAAGAATGCGAGAAACTTACTGTTCTTAACCGATTGCTGCAAGAGTCGAGGGGAGGAACCAGCTAGAAAGCGAAGGTGAAAGGCAGAGAAGCTTTGGAACCGTCACACAATGGCATTTTGGAGTCAAGAGGAAGAAGAAGTTTGAGAATGCAGAGAATATTTTCAAAATGACACGATAAAGGGGGGGGGGAAGGAATTTCCTCACGCTTTTATAGTTTTGGGGCACTCCACCGTTGGATGAAGAGACCGACGAGCTGCCCTAGATCCAATGGTGGTGCGCGAGAGCATGGGACCCACGAACATAATGATTAAGCGGTTATGGGGAACGTGCACATTAATGGCGCCTCAGACAAGACGTGCAACATGAAATGGCATAATTTGAAACGATTGGGCAGAAGTCCAGAAGGTGGATTGATAGCTTGCATAGCCCAATCCGGTCGGCATCTATCAGCTCGCACTCTGAAGATCGCACCACAAGTTGGGGGGCTAGTGTTACGGGTATTTCTTGAACCGCCTTGGGCTATTGACATGACTGCTTTGGGCTGGGACTGGTCCAATGATGAAGCCCAACCTTTCGGAGTACAACGGGCCCAAGAACAAAGATGATTTTGCGAGGTCACATAATTGCCAAGGCGCGAGCTCTGATTACGATAGCAAGCGAGCTATCGGCAATGGCTCTAGCTCGCTGGTCAACCTGATTAGCTCGCAAAGAAGACCACGAAGCAGAATAATCGGATCTAATGTCTGCCTGTCCTTATCTATGGAAAGCCAGACCCCACATGGTGCGGAACTTTTACTCCCTATTTTAAGGAGATAAGAAGGGCACTTTGTCCCTCACGAGGTGACCCCACCATATTTAACTTCGTAAATTATCTATATCCCACACTATAAATAGAGGATCAGAAGCTATTGTACAGGCATGATAACAAATATACACTGTTACTCTGCAAAAAATATCAGAGAACAGTCGTGGACTAGGCACCATTTTGTAGGGGTGTCAAAAAATATCCGAAAACCGGTGAACCGGACCAAACCGAACTGAACCAAACCGTGCCTTTTGGATTGGTTCTATGGTTCAACGGTTAGATTCTGGTTCTAAAAAATTAAGAATTGATATATTTGGTTTGTTACTTTCTTTTCAAACCGTGGTTCGAACCGAACCGGAACCGATATTATACTTGTGTATATATATATATTATAATTTTTTGGGTATATATATACATATGCATAAATATATTATTACTTGCAATTTTAATCTGCTAGTTTTTATTTATTTCTTTTTTGTTGTTGGCTATTGTTATTCATAAACTTTTTTTTTTCTAGACTTTTATGCGCTATTGATATACTAAATAGTCGATGTAATCTCATTTGATGAGGTAGTCTATGAATTATTTTGTTCTACTTTTACTTCAATATTTGAAGCATTAATGAAGTTATGAGTTTATTTTAATTAACAAATTTGTTTGTAATTTCATATTTTGCGAAAATGTTTAGAAGCTAAATGTTAATTGGATAGAACCGAAACCGGTCCGATGCAACGGATTGGTTATGGTTTGGTTTTATATATGTAATGGTTCGGTTACGATTTTTATTTTTTCGGAACCGTTAAAAATGGTTCGGTAACTGGATTCTAATAGAACCGGATCAATCCGAACCGTTGACACCCCTACCATTCTGGCTGAACCACGTAAAAAACCATTGCGCATTGTTTGTTGATGGTGTTGTTGTTCTCTTCCCTTCGCATTTGTGATTACTAGATTAGTACGGGCCGACGAATCTTGGTCGACCATTTTTGCATGTCGACAAGAATATTTATAGTGACTTTAGGACTCAAGAAATTCTACCCTTAGATTTAAGCAGAAAAACCTTCCTTAAGCTGAAATCATCTACTTGCTGATGTCTTTCCATTCAAAAGAAATTTACAAGAAGAACATGCAGTCATGTTCAAGAGGTAGAGGTTAGGAACAAGCTAGAGCTACAAAAATACATGTTTTTTCTTCAGTTACATGTTCTTTCTTCAGTTTCTAGTTAGTGGAAGACAAAGTTCTCCTCCTCCTCATTATGCTCCTGCTGCTACCATGGTGTAAAGTCTCCCTGGCTTCCCCTTCATCGTCGTAGGCAGAGGCACCCTCGTATTCTTCTTCAGTTTCCTGGTCACTGGAGCTTCCAACTTCAATTGGTGCCTTTCCCTTGGCTTTAGCTGCAGCTGCTGCTGACTGCATGTACTGGAAGAAAGTTGACTCTGCTTCTTTCTTGTTTCTGCTGCTATCAGCCCAAGTGTCACTCTCTTTCTCTGCACCTTCTTGGAAAGAATAGCTCTTTGCTTTTCCATCATACAATGGAAGGAGAGATTTCAATGACTCTGACTTAGGTTCTATCCCTTCCTAAACTATAGGTTGTTGAGAGCTTCCTTTCTATGTCCTCCTTTTGCTTTACCAAATCATCCAGCCTTTCAAGCATTTTGTTTGGAACTGCTTCCTCTGCAGCATTTTGCTCGAGTTCTGTAATTGCCTGATCAAATGTTTTCTTTTGGAGCTGAAGAAAATGCTGAAACACCGAATATATAGCATCAGAAACGTTTATTTTATTGATTGTCAAAGTATTGTCTATGTTATGTGATTGTAAGGCTGCGTTTCCTTTTTAATCAATCATTTCCCTGCAAGGAAATTTTGGATTGAATTGGTGGGTTCCAATTACTTAAATCACAACTTTATTGAGTCATCTGTATATCACCTACTTGGTGGAGCATGTTTTCCTTAACAAAAAAAAAAAAAAAAAAGAAAAAAGAAATGCAAGAAGTAAAGATGCTAAACTCACTCGCTTTTCTAAGAATTTTCCCAAGTCTTGACTTTGGAGCTTCTTTTTCCTCCAAAATATACAACAGAATCGTACAACTACCACTAGTACTATCAATGTTACAGTCTCGAGCAACAGAAATAACAGAATTGTCCTTTCATCACCTGAATCAAGGAACTGGTAAATGAAAAGTTGCAAAGATTGATGTAGCTAAAAGGAAAGAAAGAGGAGAAAAAAGAGGGTAAAGAGAACCCAAAGGAGTAACAGTTTTGATGGATTCAAATTGCTATACAATATCCTCATACAAAAACAATAACAAAGCTACCTGTGTAGATGCTAACATGCTGGGGTTCTGCTTGGGAGCAGCTGGTTGCAAGCTTCTGACCTGGCAATAACTGAAGTATTAGGATGCATCACAATGAAGGCAACAATTATTGTAGTAGTTCGAGATTGTTACGTGTGCTACGGCATGGAAGTCGGTTGCCAATATCTGCATCAAATGGTGAAATTAAGTTGTAACCTCAACCACGAGCTGAGTTTAAATTTAAACTTATCAACTCATGTAAAGTTAGAACTGTCAAATGTGGTTGTAGAAATTTGCCTCTTGAAGGGATAGACACAAAGTGGCCTTTCTACTGACCACCCAATAAAAAAAAGCAACAATGATTAAATAAACAAAACATGTCGTTCATGCTGAGAGCTGTAGCGACCTATAATTAGAAGAGCATCTTTTACTGTTAACTGTTTATGAACTAAACAGAGCATATTTTTTCTACTAACTGACAGGAAATCAAAATAACCAAACGTTGGGACATCCTAAAGTTGAGTTCTATGACCTCAGTATAAGTCTATTTCAATCCATCCAGCTAGTAGAAGAGGCTTCTTGAGTATGAATCGAGACTTTCAATGCACGGGCAGAACAGTTCTTTTTTTTTTTTTTTTTCCCTTCCACTTGAAAGGGGCAAGTTATCAGGAGGAGAGTAGCTTGAATCTAGATGCCCTACAATACTTCTTCAGGCAGAAATATAATGATTTATACTAATTTATTCAACAAAATAAATAATATAAATATTCAAATCACAGGTCCAAACTCGTCCAACCTATGATGCTATACAGGAACAAATATTCCACTCTCCCATTTGATGAAAAATGATGCTAATATTTGCTTGAGGCTAGGATCTAAACATCTTGTTAAAACTAGGAACGAGGTCTCATGATTTCTCTATATATAGACCAACATAATGTTGTAATTTCAAGCAACAAAATTATTAAATATACATCCAGTGGACTCATCTTCTTAAGCACACAAGGTTTATGAAAAAACTCACTTGAAGCAGTAATAAAGGCAAGAATGATGCTTTCATCTAGCACAAAGTGTTGCAGATCACTCTCTTTCAATATGGATGGTAATTGACCTGATGCTGTTACCAGTTAAAAGATGTAAACCATGTTAAGGTTTATGTTCCGAAGCAGGAAATGATGAAAACAAGGAAGATAAAAGTATAAAATATGACCTATGAAAAGTCAGAATACCAGGATAACTTTCAGACCAGTAGATGGTCCCGGTTGCTGGGACAAGTAAAGTGAACACAACATTTTTTGGTTTCAGGGCTGAGATGTAAGTGTACTCGCCAATTGTATGGCTGACTTTTCCTTCCATCTCTGCCTGAGAGATATAAACTGCATAGCCTGAACAATCAAGAAATGGACTAACTTGAACTACAAAATCTAGCGGTGCAGCTTTGGGAAATTTCTTGGGAACTCCAGTTGGTGAAATTGAATACAGGAAACCATCCAATGAACCAATAGATATCCAGCCTGTTACAGCAATTTTTAGTAATAGAAACTGAGTAAATTTCATGACTAAATCTTTCAGGTACGAGTCTGCAGATACAATGCCTGAATTGATTTCATCATTTGCATAGAGCACTTGTAACTGAAATTATTTCTAATAACTTGTATGATTGGTATATTTTCAGCATCCATCCATCTTCTGAGTCTTGCTTTGGATTGTAAAGTACTACATGCCTGCAACATGCTTTCTTGCAATATTTCAGGTTTTTTTCTTTTCAGAACATTATTTTTCTGTTGGGACCATGGGGAAGGGGGGGGCGCTCAAATCCTTGCCAGGAATGTTTGGTTATGACCCAATATGATCTTAAAGTGACATTTCCCACTGTTCATAACCAAAAGTGTCTCCATGTCCAATCACTTCGAGAACTTGATTTATATATATTAGCGTTTCTTAGATATACATATCTACTTACCGTTAGAATCAATAACTGGCGCACAATCTGTTGTACTTAATGGTCCAATACTACTTTGCCACAAAACTGTTCCAGTAGAAGCATCAAGAGCCAGCACAAGAGCCTTAACTGGTACAGTAACATATACCCGACCATTGTTTCCCGGACTAATCACAAAACTCTTGTCTAATGCACTCAAATCCTGGATCCACTTAAAATGAGGACTTCCAAGTGACATTGCATAGACTTCCCCTTCTGTATTTGAGATCTGCAGGTATAGAACACACAGACAAACCATACCATAAACTCAGGCGTACCAAATGATCAGAGAAAGGAGGAAAAAAGTATTTGACATTATAAATGAAAATTGTCTAAAGATGTGTCATTTTTGCTTTGCTCCCCAAAAAGATTGGTTCGGAAAAATTAGTTGTCATCGCAAAATTTGGTCACTGCTATTATTTTCTAGGCTAGGAAGTACACCCAACTCCATTAAAATCTAAATGCAAGAAAGCAAATAAAAAAAGAAGAGAAAAAAAGAACTCCACGTAGAATGAGAGGACCATACGTATACACTAGCTTCACACTGGTCAATAACAGGTGCTGAGTCAAAATAACAATCTTTATAGTTTTTCCTGCAACCTTGACGATACCCAGATTGATAAAGCACAGGGCCAGCACTCCATAGCATTTGGCCCTGGAGCCTGTACGCAAAGAGTCCCCTGTTTTTAACGTTGATAAACACAGACGAACTCAATGTGCTGACAGAGAGACCAACAATTTCACCCGTCTCTTCTCCTGGATCTGGATCAAAGAAAACCTCCACGGCAGATTCAGAAGTTCCAATATTCAAAGGATTGATTCTCATCACTCTATTTTCTGCTGCCAAATAAATCTGCCAACAATTGGGCTACCATGGTCAACAGGGTTGCAGATAGGACGCGACGACACAACCTAACAAGGCAAACATCTCATACCTTTCTTGAACCACCGTGAACCGGAGCAATTCCAGCATTACACGTATACTTTAGATTGACTGTCCAAGCAATGGAACCGTTGCTTTCAAACGCAAAGAACCTTCTTTCTAAACAACTGTAGACTCTTCCATCATCTCGAATCAGAGGCTTCGAAAGCCTGAGGATGCTTTTTCTCGATGAGGATTGGGCTGAAAATCAAAGGAATCCAGATTGTTAGAATCTGAGGGAAAATTTGGGAGTTAACATAATGACCGAGAAAAATAGAGAAAAGGACCTGAAAATAGATGGGGATTCGAAGCGTATTTCTGTAATTGCGACGCCTGAGAAGCGACGAAGGCTGACTGAACGAGGAGGAGTACAATGAGAATGGATTGTGTCGGCATTAGTCGCAGAGGTTGAACTTCAATCTGTCGAAGGGCGGAGAAGTTGGGAACTCTCTCAATTATTTTCTAGGGTTTTGTTTAATATGAATTTCCAACAAAAGAAACGGTTACTTAACGGTTATGAGGAATTGGCGGGAAAGTGAAGCCGGACTTTAACCCGTTTCCCCGTACAAGTATCCATTCTGCCCGCTTGCTGCAATCCGTCACGAAGACCCGACATCTAATAACCAGATGAGGCCGTTTGGATTGGTCATAGTCCATTATTCTCCCTATTTTCGTATTTTATTTATATGTTCTGTTTTGAAAATTAAAAAGAACAAAACACTTTAAAATACCATCAATATTTTCTAAAATCGATATATATATTTATAATATCAAATTAGTTCTTATTTATTTTTTCAAATTTATTTAATTTTTCAATCAAAAAGTAATTTAGACAATTTGCACTTAAAAAATAAATAAACACGACTTTAACATAACAAAAAAAAAAAATATTTTGAAAACTTGAAATACCAAAAGTAAATACCCGAGATTAAGGTAGAATTTACCCAAATAAAGGTAAAACCGACACCCAAAATGATGAAACTTAATTTAACAGTAACTGTTTTCAGTAAATCGACATCTTTGTTCTGAATACATTTTTTAACATCTTTAGTATCATCATGTTCCTCTACTAAAGTCCCACTAGTGCTTGTCTCTCAAATATCAGATGCTCGTCTTTCTGATGTTCTTGCTGCCTCTGATAGGCCAAGGATGAGATTCCCCAGCATGATCAAACTGAGTTGCTGCTTACTGCAGAAATATAGCAGCATAAACAGCCAGCACCTCCGAGAACCCTCCAGTGTTCACAAAGGCCAAAGGTGTTGGTGCTCTTCTCCTGGTGGTTTAGAGATGGAATACAATGAAATGGGAGAGACATCTGCTTGATCATCCCATCTTGTGGGAATGGCAGGCAAGACGGGTTCCCAGCTGCTTAACATCGGTGCTCTTCGGCCAGGCGATTTTGTTCCCCCAGGCTTTCACCTGAACCACGAATCACAGGGAACTAAGTACAAGATCTGTACTCTCATTGGAAAGTCACAAGTCATATAGAGAGGGGAATGGAAGAATGCACCGTGTCTAGGACATCCTTTTCAGGAAAAAAATATAACTTACTGGTGCTCAACTACGCATAATAAGGGCTGTTCTTGCTCGTATATGATGAGTTGAATTTGATTGGTGCTGCAAGCTACTTGCTGCAGTCTCCACTACTTTGAGAACCATCGGATAAATCCAAACTAAAGTCTTGATTTCCAAATGCCATCCTCTGAAACATTCTGATTTCTGCATATTGTTCCTTCGAATCAAGATCTATACTTTGTCCAGGTTTAATCCCATTGGATAGATCTGGCTCCCCTGCAGAGCCTAAAACTCGAACTAACTGACAACGGGATCAAAGAGAAATATCAATTTAAAGTTGAGACGACCTGAAATGAAATGAAGAGGTAAACTATATGAAAATGTCATTTTTTTTTACCAATACCTGACTCATTTGTGGCCTCTTTGAGGCTAAATGACGTGTACAAGCTGCAGCTGCTTCAATCATCGTCAGCATCTCATCTTTAACATAGTTATTTTCCAGCCTTGGGTCTATCAACTCTTGGAACCTTTCACTTTCAAGTGCCCGAGTAAGCAATGGCCGAGCCTACAAGACAGCAGGGATATTGAGACAACAATTCAGCCAGACAACTGGAAAAAGATCTGACTACATATGCAAGCCTTATCAGGAACATTAGGAAGGGCAACAAATATTACTTCCTACTTTTACCAACTTTTTACACGCCTGCAAAAAAGGAAAGAAAAATACAAGAAAGTCGTATTTGTATGTTGGCCTCCCCTTTTCTATTTTTGCAAGACTCTATCCACAACTCAAAACCCATGACCTTTCAGTCAAAGAAAATTTGAAAAACTAATTTTGTTGCCTTCATTTCTGAATATGTTTGTTTGATCAAACTTTAGCACATTTGACAAGCTTATGTTGCTGTTTTGCATGCCAAAACAGCAACATATGGAATTGGGAGTACGAAAGCCAAAACGGCAAGTTTTTCACCAATCAACAATCAAACAGCAGGTTCCTTCCCCAAGGTTCTCCACCAGCCGCACCTATCATTTTCACTTTGCCCACATCCTTTCTCTCAAATCATATGGCCCTTATCAGCATACTTTCTTTTCTCAATTATTGGGGGGGGGGGGGGAGTTTCCATTGGAATAAGGCATTCTATCGCGGTACTCAACTAATTTCATTCTACAAAGCACTCAACTTCAAACATCTCATTCAAGTATAAGGTGGATTTTCTCATTTCAAAGAAAGGCAGTATTTAGCCCAAGTGAATTTTTATAACAAGTTAACAACTATGTTGGAAGTTACAATGATTTTACTCTGCATTGCCGCTGAATGACATGAAATAGGATTGAACAATTAAATTAATTCAGTTGTACAAAAATGCAGTAGATCATATGAAAAAAAAAAAAAAAAAGTCTTCCCTTAAAAGCAAACTAAGGATTCCTACAAGAATCAGAACTGCAAATAGCAGATGGACTGAACAGAGAGCTCCTTGCTAATTCAAAATAGTACCAAAATGTGAATCCACGTGGGTGAATGAATAGCATGTCCACCCTATTTTACTAGCATAGTACGAAAAAGACATAATTTAATTCACAAATCAATTCAGTATCTTATTTATGATTTCTTCTTTTAGGGTGGGGAAGGGGAAGAATGGTGATTTGAGTTTTGGAGTCCAATAATTCAGAAGTCTACAGACCACACTATTTCCAGTCAAAGAAGGTGAGCCTTGATCGCAATGATAAAGTTGCTCCCTTGTGACTGGAAGATCACAAGTTCAAGTTATGGAAACTACCACTTTGCAAAGTAAGGGTAGAGTTGTATACAAATACAACCTCCTCCAACCCTCACAAAGCGGGAAACCTCGTGCAATTGGGGATACCATTTACTGTTTCCAGCTAAAAGTATAAAGTGAAAAGAAGCAAACATTCTACTAAAAAAAAAACTTGTAAAATTGAATAACGAACCACATAATTATGTTGAAAGAATTTATATAGACATGATTGCAGAACTGAAGAATTAAAGTAGCCTGGACAATCTGCAAATATGAAGAACAGAATCCAAGGCAGGCAAGGAATTACAAGAGTACAGATCTAAAATAGAACAAAAGAAAAACTTCAAATCTTTTAATGCTAAAACTATTCACTAAGAGTTGCCTAACGTTTCAAGTAGCAAAAGGTTTGAAGCAAGAGCTTTTGAAGCCAAAGTTTCAAACTTGCCACTTAAAATGTTGTGTCTTTACTGATGCATTGTCTATCTGAAATGACCAGAATTATTGAGGCTTGAGTCTTGAGATCTTACCCATTCAACTAGGCTCTCAGCACCCTCTGGTTGAGATGCATCAACAGGTTTGCGACCAGTAATGAGCTCTAGAAGTACCACACCAAAGGAAAAAACATCAGACTTTTCAGTCAACTTTCCAGATGATGCATACTCCGGAGCCATGTATCTGGAAAATTACCAAAAGCCATTTAACAGACTAATATAAACAAGAAAGGATACCATGGTGCACATTCATGATTCTTCATTATCTCAAAGAACATTTCTCGCTAAATTTTTGGGAGACAAAAGAAATACATTTCAGTTTGGTGTGAGACTGGAGCTGCAAAGGCGCCCAGCCGGACCAAGCCTATAAAGGCTCAGGCTTGTTTGTAAGAATTTTGTCAAGTTCAGGCTTGATGTCTTTGTGATCTCGAATTTGAGGCATGAGCTTGTTTATTAAGAATTTCTCTACACTTGAGCTCAACTCAGTTACACTAAACGAGCTTCAAATGTGCCTTTTAATGACCACTAAATTTAAACGCCGTATAAAGCTCAGTTTTAGACTCATTTAAAGCTCAAATCAGTAACCAGGACTGCTACAATCCAAACACTTGTTAAAAAAACAGCATTCAAGAAATAACATATAAAATTAGTATAACACATAAAAATATTATATTTTGATATATTTAAATTTTGAATAATATAAATAGTCTAATAAAAAATCAGTTGTAAAAAGTTCATATTATTTTGGAAAAAGCCACAAACAAGGTTGTTCATCGAACCGAGCAGTCAAGCATCCTAAAGCTCAAACTTGCTCATTTACTAAATGAGCTTAAAAGTTAAGCTCAAGCTTGCTTATTTAACTAAATGAATAAGCTTGAATGAGCCAAAATCAGGCAGAGCTTTGAGCCACTCATGAGAGGCTGTGTTCATTTGCAACCCTGGTGTGACATATCCTCTACCTATTACATGCTACTATTGAAATCCCATTATGCCGAAGATCTCTACTGTAAAGGCCATCAAAGAAGTTTTCTTACTAAAAGGTCAACACAAGCACCAACAGATGTACTTGCCACTACACTAGCCTAATCTTTTAGTAGCTCTCAATGGGTAGCCACATAATATTACCTACCCAAAAGTTCCAACTACACGAGTCGTCACATGTGAATTTGCATCTGCTGCTAACTTTGCTAGTCCAAAATCGGCAACCTGTAGTCAGACAAACCTCCACCATGAGCACATTAAGTGCCAACAGAAAGAATAAAGAATAACGAAAATACCATTCAAATTATGATAGTTGAAGCATGCTAGTAAAAAGGCAAACAAAAAAGGGATATCATGTTGCAAAATTAGTGAAAGGAATGATGTGAAAGGAATACGGAGAAAATGTATTGTTATCAGAAATCTGGCTAAGAAAAGGCACACCTGAGCTGTAAAGTTGTTATCTAATAGAATGTTTGACGACTTAATATCCCTATGAATAATTCGGGGATTGCCTGATAAAAATGAAAAAAAAAAGAAAAAGTAAACATCACGGGACATGTCAGTGATATAAACAATTGAAAGAGAAAAAATGTAAGCATGACAACAGAGCACAATTATCTTTGCTACAATGAAGACTGTACTTGGCCCGTCTTTTTAACATTAATCATTTGATTGTTCAGATGCAAGAAAGGGGGTGCCCTGCACAAACTAGTGTGCCCAAGCATGCATGTGTCTTGCACATTTCACAGCATAGCATACAATGAAGTTGAAATAATTAAATAAGTATGAATGCATGAAAATGATCCAAATACAAAGAACTAGTACTGGTAATTACATGTGCATCAATATTCTATAGGCTTCACAGGTAAAACAATAAAAACAGGAAGTACAGAAACAAGAACATTACAATCTTCATGCAGGTAAGCTATTCCGCGAGCTGCACCAGCAGCAACTTTTACCCGGGTTGCCCATTTAATGACTGGTCTGCCATCAGCTGCCAGAAGACAAGAAAGCAATGGCAGCGGAATTAGTTAAGGGTAATTTTCAGTTGAACATAAACTCAAACAACTTAGCTGATTAGGCAGGAATGTTTAACGGGAGAAAATATATGGAAATATTTAAATTTTAGAGGACGCAAAGATGATTGATTGACCTCTAAAACAAGTTAACTGATTACAGGATGTTTCTCCGCAAAAGAACCCTTTACATTTTACAACAAGGGCTTTTCAACGCATGGTCAATGAAAAATTTACAAATTGATTTTTAACTAAATAGTTACACAGATCATGATTATGGTCCTACATGAATCCTGATAATATTTATTAAAAAAATGGTTTGCTTTGACAAACAAGCTAAGTTTGAGGTCTTCTTCAAAGATATACTTGGACAGGGAAAAAAAAAAACCTACCATGGAGATGATAGTCAAGGGTATTGTTCGGGACGTAGTCATAGACAAGCAACCTTTCATTCTCGGATATACAGTAACCCACAAGCGAAACCAGATGACGGTGGTGAATACGGCTGATAATCTCAACTTCTGCTCTAAACTCACGCTCCCCTTGTCCAGCACCAATTTTTAGCTGTTTAACTGCAACTTCTTTTCCCTCTACGAGCAATCCTTTGTAAACACAACCAAATCCACCTTCACCCAAAAGATTTTCCGCTGAAAACCCATTTGTAGCCCTGGCTAGCTCTTCGTATGTGAACCACGACCTTGAATTACCCAGAGCGCTTATTGGTGAGTCCTTAATATCACTTCCGGAAGTACATCTGTCTGGGTGAGCTGGATATTGGGCGTTTAGAAACGATGAATCTGGAGATCACAGGCAAGTCCACTTGAGTTATTTCTATATGCTCCTTTACATCAAAACAGTCATGGCAGTTCTATAACCAACTCCAGTATATAGTACATAGCATATTTCGCATTGTGGCATCTCAAATTTAGAAGAATAATTATCTTAAAATTCATTTTGCTCCATATGGTTTGCTGAAAATTTAATAGAACCAAAAAGAATTGAAATTTATAAGAGAGACCTAAGCTTACAATGGAAAAAAGATTGCTATCTTTCACTATCAGAGCTTTCCATAGTGAATGATAAAACATAACCTCTTATCAAATTCAGTTCTTCATCCCATTGTTCAAAACATGTGAAAACAAAAATCTTAGACTCTTTGACTACAATTTCATTTTTAATTTTAAAATTTTATAAAAAAAATATTTATAAAATTTTGAAAACAAAACTGTACTCTAGTGAGCCTTTAGTAAAAGATATAAGATCACAACAACACATCAAATCTTTATCTCTTTATGTGAGGTCAAGTATATGAATTTTAACTAGCTAGTCATTTTTACCTATAAACCTGTCTTTTGTAACCCTTATAATTCTTTATATTATTTTATCTAATAAATTTTATATTAGTTGTTGACTGCTTAATGCAATTTTCTTCCCTTTTTTTGGTCTTAGACCAATTATATATAAATATTCACGTGTAAAGATACGATATCACTTGTACTCTTGATAAGTGAATTAAAATAGCTTCAGATGCCATTTAATGACATGGACCAAAATTTCATGCTTGTGTGATCAGAAATTGGAATTATTACATTTTTTTATGTCTAATTTAGAATTTAGGCTTTATTTAAATCTTGGAACTAAGATTTTAGATTCTATTTTTAGTATGATATATTTAGATTTATCTTTTATTTTAAGATTTCTTTGAAAATTTGAATTATCTTTTTAGTTTTAGCTTTAGTGATGTAATTAGAAATGATTGAGATTATTGAATTGAAAACAATTGCTAAAATCTTTCCCTACTGCAATCTCTCTCTCTCTCTCACACACACACACATGCCTCTTGTTTTCTTCCCAAACTTTCTGCAAATTCTTGCTGTCCCACATCAGTGTGCTCTAGCCAAGCCTATGCAATAAGCATCACAAAATTTTGTAATTGCTTGGAACAGAACATTTTTATGGTAGGGATAGTTGCTTTAAATAGAACACGCTCTGACATGACATGAAACTGCTAACTTCTGCTGATTTAACATGAAGAGAATTGCATATATTAGTTAAAGGATGGCATGCATTAATTCTCTATAGATAAGCCTTAATAAAGACAATTCAATATCTATGATTGAAAAGATTGGTCAAAAAGAACACAGGAGAGGCATATTTAAACATCATACAGAGACTTACATGAATTTGGGAAGAATAATAATGCATAACGTAATTACCACACCTACCAGCTCCCCTTCTCTTCTGCTTCCGAGCAAACCACACAGCCACTATGACAAGACCAAGTCCCAAAAATCCAAGGGCAACACCAAGTGCCACGGCAGTTCCAGCCTTGATGCCACCACTCTCTGCTGGTGCAGCATTTGCGCTTATACTTGAACCGGATGATGTTGGCTTTCCAGGTGGAACGCCTATAGGCAAAGAGAGGTTGAATGAAAGGGGAGCTCCACCAGTAGAATAATTAATTGAACCATTAGAAGGAGAAGTATTAGGGCCTGGAATCAAGGAGCTTGTAGGGGGCAAAGAACTGGGTGAAGAAACAGGTGGTGAAGGGGGTGTTAGTGCAGAGGGTGGGGGAGAATTTTCAAGTTGTTTTGCAGGTGGTAGAGGAGTATCGGCAGATGGTGGCGATGTTCTTTCTGAGGGAGAAAGGGGAGAAGGCACGACAATTGAGGGACTAGGTGAAGATGATTTGGGGTTAGCAACTTCTAATGGCGGTGATTGGGACAAAATTGGAGGGGGTGGCGAAATGGGAACGGGAGGATGGCTAGCAGGTGGTGGAGATGGTGGAGGAGAGGAAGGTGGCAGTGAGGCTGAAGTGTTGGAAGATGTTGGAGGAGCTGGCAGCTTAGAAGGCTGATTGGGTGCAGAATCTTTGGGAGGATCTGTAGTGGCTGAAGAGTTTGAAGAAGATGGGGAAGAATCGCTTGACTGATTAAGGCTGGAAGGCGGTGGAATTGCATCAACAGAAGTGTTGGCAGGCTGTGTTGTAGCCATCTCTTTAGGAACAGTCCCTTAATGAAAAACTATCCGTCATCCCAAATGGCATTGCTGTATTGTAAAGACTGTGTCGGCATATTTCTCCTTTTTTCCAAATAATTCAAACAAGAGGCAAATCCCAATTACCCAGAATCTTTTGCCATCAGTACCCAAATTCTGCAAACAACAGTATGATGAAATTCGAATTCAAAAGGCAGCTTTACAAACACCTAGAAAAATCCAGCTAAGAGAAGAGAACCCTAACGTGAGCCCAACCCCTATCACCAATTTTAGAATTTTGAATTCTGATGCAAATAAAAAGATCAACAGAATCAACTCAGATCAAATCCAGAATTTCAAAAACCGCTTTCGAGATTCACAAATAGAATTAAGTCGATAAACATAAACTTTCATCTGCAAATGCAGCCTACTCAGATAAGCAAAACTAACAAAGAACATAAGAAGCTCCTTGAGAGAAAACGGCGAAACCATACTCGTGAGATGCACAAGGGAAGTTAGGACCGACTTCCAAAGAGTCTTCCAGCTACAGAGAGAGAATCAGAATCAACGAAATAAAAAAAAAAAAAAAAGTCTTAAAATGATCAAAGAACAAAGGAATTAAACAACGGATTCAAACCCAGACGAACATTGGACATACACTAACGAGGACTTCCAAGAAAGTGGTGCGGATTGGCGAGTGTTAAATGGAAGCAATTGCAAAGAAGAAATCATCATATCACCAGCCATGAGCTTTGGTGGCAATAACACGGGAATGTTCTTGAAATTCCTTTTCTATCTCTCCGCGATCTCATTCTCATTGCCGTAAAAGTGTATTAACTTGGCATTTTGTTTGGATTAATTAATTAAAAACCATTAGAAAATCCCATCAATCCACGTGGGCGGGTGTGAGATTTTTTTTTTCTTTTCTTTTCTTTTCTTCTCTTTTTCGTTCTTTTATATCTTACAAAAATTTCACATTTTTCAGTTATTATTTCTCAGAGTTTCCAAATTTTATTGTCCTCTTGCCACGTGGTTAACAGGAAAGTAAGTAAAAACAGAACAGCGTATGAAGCGGACAAATCCTTTTAGTTTTATCTTTGTTTCTTTTTCATATATAATAATATAATATTAATCTTACTGTCCACTCCTTTAAGAAAATATCTATAGCTAATTAAATATACCCAAATCGGGTTGTGAATATAAAAATCTTTCACACTACGGACAATTACAGAATTGCAGATGCAAATTTTAATGTAATTTTTTCTTTTTTAGTTTTGTGTGATAAAAATATCTGAAAGTAATAAAAATATTCTTTCACTACCCGAAGAATGAACAAAATCAAAAACCTCGATGCTGGCTGGCAGGCTTTAAACAACATGAAGTAGTAACAAGAAGCTAGAGTAAGACCTGCAACATTATTATTGATCTTATGTTTGTATACATAGATGCAAACAAATTTACAAATACACACAATTTTCAGTAACAATGAGTAGAGCAACCCAGGTATAAGTGTACCAGATTGGTTCTTTAAGAAGAAGAAGAAGAAGAACGGCCTTGACTTCTCTACATCTTCAGCATGAACAACTTATTATTAGACAATCCATAGAATTGATCATTTCAATGACAGTAGTGGCCAAACCAGCAGAATTTCCCTCCCCCTTCATATCCCATTTCATCCTCACCTCGGCTGTGGATCCACCAGAGTAGATTGGTAAGCGAGTTGCCATCGTCGAACCCATTCAAGTTCCTGATCTTACTCAAAGCACCTTCCCTGTCGTAAATCCCTTCCAAAGCATACACAAATCCCTTCCATCCTTCTGACACTCCCTCTCTTGCCAAGGCCGGCATTGTCCATGCTGCAAGCTCTCTCACAAAACCAATTTCAGAGAAGAGGATTTCGCTAATTGGCAGTAGAGGCAAGAGTTGAATCCCCAGCCTGCATTCCCTCCAGTCGGCTGGTGCGAACCAGAGGCCACTGTCCCTCTTATTAGCCCACAGAACCCCCACCACTCTATTATCTCTTGTGAATTCTTCTGGATATAGAGTGTCTCCCTCTCTCACATGCCACCATGTTCGAGCTGAATGGATCTCCATCGCTGCCAGCGTCGATCCAGTGGCAACCAGGTGGCTGTCTCCGTAAGCCAGCCCCATCAGCGCTGCCGAGTAATACGCATTCACCGCCTCGCTCGTGCTCTCCTGATTTCTCCCGTCTGCAAATTCAGTCAGCCCTCCAGCCCACGAATGCAATTTCCACAAATCGAAGCATCTCAACCGGGGATAACTTGAATTCCCTCGCTTGCTCAAGTTCATAAAATCTGCCATGAGGGTGTATGCTTGAGGCCTGTACTTTCTCCCCCAGGCCGGATCAATCTTAGCAAGCACTGCAATTGCATAAACAAAGTGTCCCAGCTGATAATGGTGATTATTGTAGACTCCAAACCCGAAATCAGCCCCCGAGTCCAAAGAACCTTGTTTGGTCAGAATGCCGCCCCATTTCCCATCATACACGAAACCATTCGCGCTACACGTTCCATCCAGCCATGGCTCCATTGAATCCTTCAAGAACTTACTGACAACCGGGATTACATCAAGAAAACACACTTCTTCTGCAATCAAAGCCAATCTTGCAGCTCTTGCAATCTGTTTGCCATAAGAATAGGACGATGTTGTCGATATTGTTGCTGACTTGAGAGCCTCGGCATCTTTGCTAAGCGCGTTAATGATTTCAGGAAAGGACTCTTCTTTGATACCTCCGATTGAGTGCCAGGTTACGGAAACAGGGTCACTTTTCAATGCCCATGAATCTCCAACAACCCCCACAAGCTCACCATCGATGCTTTTGTACTTGAAATCATCCAAAACAATGGCGCCACAATCACTGCCCGAGAGAAGCCGAAGATGGAGAGGGTGAGCCAGCATGAGCAGATCTCCCCACCCTTTTTTCTGCCATTTGTACTCCACACAGAATGGCTTCGTAAACGCGGCTTCGCCAGACACAGGATAACAAGAACTGAACCGATCGAGTATCGCTTCGGATCGGGGATCCGAATCGGGAAGAACAGCAATCCGGATTCTGCCGGTGAACCCGCCGCAACTGATCCTGGAAACGTCGTGGGTAAGGCTAATCGGCGAAGAGGAATACAACAGCCATGTCTGGTTGTTGTTGAGCTTGATGGTGTATTTGGTGAGGGAAGTGTTGGAATAGAACTCAAGAATGGCGTGAATGGTCGAAATAGAGAGGGAAACGTTGGCGGCGGCTACGCAGGTCAAGTAAGGGCTTCCTCGGACGAGGAAGAACCGGAGATTGCTCGACGGGAGGTCGAGGGTTACGCTGAGATCGCTGAAAGAGGAGACGACATGGTTCAAGTTCGGCTCGGAGACTTCTGAAGCGGAGACGGTGAGATCGGCGTTGAAGACCTGGTAGGTGAGGGCGGAGTTGGAGAAGAGAGACGGGTAGCAGAGAGAGAGAGAGAGGGGCGAGGATTTAACGAGGTAGGGGTGAAAGTACTCGGGTTGGTCGCCAATTTTTAGGACGAAGTTCTGGAAGAAGGAGCTGGTGGGGAGAGGGGAGGAGAGGAGGTGGGGAGAGAAGAAGGGAGAGGGGTCGGGGAGGACGGTGGACTGGGTTTGGGGGAAGAGGAACGGGTGGGTCGGCGGCCGTGGTGGCTCCACGGGCGGCGGAGGAGTAGTGGGAGGAGGAGGAGGAGGAGGAGGAGGCAGGGGCCGGGGCGGGGATGGGGGCCGGGGCCGGGGCGGGGAGGGGGGCGGGCTAGGTTCTACCAATCCGAATGCGAGTCCGATGTTTTTCAGAAATTGCCAGGCCATGGTGGAGGGCCTGGAGCCTATATATATTTATAAATAAATGATTAATAAAGGCTTATTGAGTTGAGTTGAGTTGAGTTGAATTGACTGATTTAGGCAATGGGGATGGGAGATTGGAGATTGGAGATCGAAACGGGGAAAGACAAAGAGACTTAAAGGCTCGGAGTGTGACACGTTTGAGTTGAAATGAATTGAATTGGAAGTGAATTTCATGGATTTATATGAAAGAAAAGGAATAAATTTGGGAGGACTTTTGCAGGAAAAGAAAGTCATATTTTCAGTTTTGGAAATTCCATTTCAACTCAAATGGTTTTTCTATTTTATATAAAGGAATTCTTGAACTTAATTTTTGGCTTAGAGGCTTCAACTACCCATTTAATAATAATAATAATAATAATAAACAATATTCTCAAGAATCTATCCCAAATGGTGTTTGAAATTTAGAATTTTGTCAATTCTCAACTAACCTATGCTTATTTAGATTCTTGAATTTTCTTCTTCCAACTTATGCTATCAAAGCAAGAAAGAAAACATGTTTACAAAGTCACTCAAAGTCGATATTTTCCTTAGACTCAAGAAAATGATTTGCATGATTAATTTTGAAGTGTTTGATTTAAGGTTATTTAAAATTAAAAAAGTTTGTGACTTCTCGAGATTATCGCATTAACGTTATTTCTTGTCGTTCGTGCCCTCAATTTCAGCAAATAAGGTAAATCGCAGGTAGATTTTTGACCTTTATCTAGATCAAGTATTAAACTCGTGACCTACTTGTTGGTTCCTAATGATGGCAAATATATTTTAAGAGGGGGTGAATTGAGATTTATATAGATTTTTGATAATTTAAAACTTTGATTGTTGATAGAATACTAGATTTCGAAATATAGGCTATATGTTTTGAAATAAACCTTTCTGTTAACTAGGTTTCTTAATCTACTATATATGTTTCGAAATATAACTCACTGTTTTACAAGTTTTGAAATATGAAATGTATGTTTCGAAATCTACTTCATTGTTTTACTTGATTCGAAATCCTTTACCTTATATTTCAAAATAATGATCTTTGAAAAATATGATTTATATATTTAAGAGTATACCAAAGATGTTTGTATATCAAATATATGTTTTCTATGTATATGTATAAACTTATGCTTACGAAAACTTTATTTTAGACTTTGATAACAAAGCATATGAAAGCATGTGTAATAGGCAATAATGATAAGCGAAAGTTAAAAAACACTTGCATACAAGATGTATAGTGGTTCGGCACCCCGCCTAATCCACTACCTTCAAGCTTACCCACTTGAAGGATTTTTTAATCCCAATCACTTTTTACTTAGTGATCAACCACAACAAGGGTTTTATCACGGTTCACCATAAAACCTTACAAAGTGAGTTTTTACGGGCTCAACTCAAACCTAGCACCAAATGAGTTTTAAGACTAAACTCAAACCTTTGACACGATGAGTTTTAGGCTTAACTCAAACTTTTATACCACAATGAGTTTTAGGCTAAACTCAAACCTTACAACAATCAAGATAAATAAAGTTTTTTTTTACAACCCAATGGAATGTATAACAATGAATATCTTACCAATGTGGTTGTACAAACCTCTTAACTTGAGGTGAGGAGAGCTGAAGAGATGAGACTAGTTGTTTGCACTTGCTTCTCATTTTTCACATCACAATGCACATCTAGGATCGTATGAATGGATCTTCTTGAAAGCTTATCAAACTAATTTAGATCACTTGTGCTTGTGTGTGTGTCTCTAGTGTGTGCTCACTCGTTGTGTCTTGTTGTCTCTTTATCAATCTCTTCCTGTCTTCAAATACCTGCTATTTACACCAAAAGATAGAAATTTGACCGTTTTATAGCCGTTAGAGACAAGACAGAAAAGTAGATTTCGAAACATACATAATAGGTTTTGAAACATCACAATTTTACACATAGGTTTCGAAACATACTTCTCATGTTTCAAAACATACAATTTTTCGAGCTGGATATGCATCAAGAGACAACAATAAGTGAGAGACATAATCTATTCCCCACTAACACATAATAATGATATTCATTTCAAATTTGAATTTGAATTTTGCAAGCCATGGAGAATGCATTAAAAAATGTTTTGAGAAACTTTTAGATAAATATTAAAAATGCAAAGCAAAAAACATCTCGGATATCTACTGACAGAGACATAGGTTTCGAAACATACTATATAGGTTTCGAAACATACCATCAAAGGTTTCGAAACACACATCTCTGGAAATGAAGTTTCGAAACATAATATATAGGTTTCGAAATATAGTTCAAAACCTGAAATAAATGCTAATACATAGATGTTTCGAAATAGTACATGCACTTGAAAACATTGAAAATATTTTCAAAGGGGTTTCGAAACATGCATAGAAACATGACAGATATTCAGAAACATTTACATGAAAGCACAATCCACAGCATGTATACATCACAGCTTATTTTATTTATATTTTACCTTTCATTTACTTTAATACGTAAATGTAAATAACGAAGTACCTCCTATTTGGATTCAATAAAAATATCTAGAAAATCAAAATCCAAAACAATAAGAAAGTAGATTTTGGATTTTAGTACAAACTTAGGATTTTGTGATTTTACCACCTCTAAAATATATACTTTCTATTTAATGAAAAATTTATTAAAAATCGTTTTAGCACTAATGAATGTTAGATATCAAATTATCGAGAGATAGTTTTTCAAAATAAAAATATTTTCATATATGTCTCCTTATAAGATACTAATCTTCTAGACTTAGTCAAAAATAGGGTTTTGAAATCTTGATACTTAAAATGCTTTTAGTTTTCATTTTCACAAAGAAATACATGATATTGAAATTGATGTACGTTGAAAATCATAATCTTGACTCATAACTTAGGGATTAAACCAATAAATGTTTTTCATCATTAAAACTAATGTACAAAAAGTACAACAACACTACTAATTAATTCCAGCGTATTACTTGTTTGCCACTTAACCTGTAAGGGCCCACTCCCGAATGTACCCGCTAGCATAGGACATTCGAAAGGAGGTCATCACAAGGATGATATAGAACAATACCTCATAATAAACACACACATTTATCTATTTTCACGCAGCGGAATATCAATAACTTTCGTTACAAACCAATGTTGATACATCTAGGCTCTTAGGCCATACAAACCGAATATGAGGCTCTAATGTAAAACAACAATTTAAAATCTCATCAATCTACCTCACCAAAACGCAACTAGGATCTCCGAGTTGAGTGCCTCTGTACACCACTACCCTTGGGTTGTAGTCCCACTGGACTCGCCCTTAATGACTGCTTTACCTTTACCTGGAATGGCATAAGAAGATCAAGTGAGCCACAAGGCTCAGCAAGTTCTAGTACAAAGGAGCAGTATGAAGAAAGAGAAATCATGATGACACCGAGAGGAGTGTACAACGACTTCATATCAATATTCAATTATATGAGTCGGAAATCATATCTCATAGAATTATAAATTTCAAATTTTTGTTCATGTATAATCATACAAGTGCATACATCATAAGTATAAATCCCATAGGCTCATAAGCCACGATGCAAAATATGCGTTAATCATCATATCAGTAAATCAACACATAACGTATCGAGCACAACCTGCCGGGCTATGGCCACCTCGTCCCGCGTCAGGCGCTCCTAGGGTACCCTTTATTTCCGCGCAAAATAATAAGTGCGCTAAGAACATATATATATGAGCATCATGTACATGTATGCATCATGTATGCATTTACCAGCAATGTAAAATTTAAATTCTCGTTCTCAATATACATTTAATACCATTGAAGAATGTTATGGCAAAAATTGTTATTTTTCCACCATACAATCGCTCTAATACATTAAGTAAATGTTTAATTAATATTAATAAAAATTTTCGGATGGGTACTGTAGCGGGGTACTATACGGATACGGTATGGTACTGTAGCAAGATACTGTATGTATACTGTACGAATATGGTATCATACTATAGCGAGATACTATATGGTATTGTATCGAGATACTGTATAGGTACTGTATGGTACTGTATCGAGATACTGTATAGGTACTGTATGGTACTGTATCGAGATACTGTATTGAGATACTATATAGGTACTGTATGGTACTGTATTGAGATACTGTATAGGTACTGTATCAAGATACTGTATAGGTACTATATTGAGATACTGTATAGGTACTGTATGGTACTGTATTGAGATACTGTATAGGTACTGTATTGAGATACTGTATAGGTACTATATGGTACTGTAGCATCCGAATTTTTTCACACATTAACTTGATATTTTTCCACAATTTCATGGGACATTCGGGTATAGACATTAATTATCCAGACATCATTCACATATAAGATATACCAATAAATACTCTACAATGAGCAATGAAGGTGAACAAACTCCCATCATAATGGAGGTGAAAAATGCCATTCACAGAATAATATTGGGGTGAATCAAACCCCTTTTGAGACATCAAATAGACTCACAATATTTAGGAATTTTATACTATGTAGATAAAAAAATTTAATAGAGATGCTACACATGGAAGGGGAGAAAAATAAAAGAAGAAGAAGAAATGATACTTGCCTGAGGATGAATAAATCAAGATGAAGCACCCGCACAGAAGCTCCAATTGCCACAGAAAATTTAACAGAATAGAAGCAGTAGAGAAGAAAAAGAATGCGTATTAGATGAGGAAGAAGAAGAAGAAGAAGAAGAAGAAGAAGAAGAAGAAGAAGAAGTCGGGAGGGAGAAGAAGAAAATGAGATAAAGAGAAAGAAAAAGAAGGTGTAAAAAAAGAAGTGAAAGAAGAAAGTAGGAGTAAAAGGAAAAAGAAGAAGTAAAAGGAGGAGTGAAAGAAGAAAGGAGAAGTAAAAGAGGGAGTGAAAAACAATAAAGAAGAAGTGAAAGAAAATGTGAAAGAAGAAAAAGAAATGGGGGTTGGGAAGTAATGATGCGTAGATGGTGGATGTCTTTTTTTTTTTTTTTTTTTTTTTTTTTTTTTTTTTTGTATTGGGCTTAAGCCCAAATAAATGGCCCATCTTCTATTTCCTTAAAGGCCCAAGCCCAACTCTTAGCCCATTTGCCTTAAATAAATTGAAGCCCAACTCATTATCCCATCCATTTAATTTAAACCCATACATACAAGCCCATAGATCTATTTCAACATTAAGAATCAAATTTGCTCAACTTATATAATAACTAAAATAAGTTAATATATCATTCTAAAATTCTAAACCTAATAATGGGTCGTTACAGTTTCTCCCCCCCTTCAAAGAATTTGGTCCCCAAATTCCTGTCTGGTCACTCGAATAGCTGGGGGAAAAGACACCTCATCTCCTCCTCGCGCTCCCAAGTAGCCTCATCTAAAGAGTGACGCTGCCACTGAATTTTAACAAATGGAATCGATCGATTTCGTAGCACTTTCTCTTTCCGCTCCAAAATACTAACAGGTTTCTCCTCGTATGTGACATCCTCCTTGACTTCTATAGTCTGATAGTCGATGATATGCTGGGGATCCGGCACGTACTTCCTTAACATGGACACATGGAAGACATTATGAACGCCAGCTAACTGTGGTGGCAAGGCCAACCTATAGGCCAAAGGGCCAACCCGTTCCAAGATTTCAAACGGTCCAATATAGCGAGGACTAAGCTTCCCCGACACCCCAAATCTGCGTACGCCCTTTATGGGCATCACTCTCAGCCATACGTGGTCCCCAGCTGAGAACTCCAAGTCTCGACGTCTTTTATCCGCATAGCTCTTTTGTCGGTCCTGTGCGACCTTCATTCTAGCCCTGATAATCCGAATCTTTTCTGATGTCTGCTCAACAATCTCTGGCCCCAATAATGCTCTGTCTCCAATCTCCTCCCAACAAATGGGTGATCTACACGGCCTGCCGTAAAGTGCCTCATAAGGCGGTATACCAATACTAGAGTGGTGACTGTTGTTGTAAGCGAATTCTACTAGTGGCAGATGATCATCCCAACTACCATGGAAATCCAACACACATGCCCTCAACATGTCCTCTAATGTCTGGATGGTCCTCTCTGACTGTCCATCTGTCTGAGGGTGGAACGCGGTACTAAACTTTAGCTTCGTCCCCAAAGCATCTTGCAACGCTCCCCAAAAGTGTGAAGTAAATCGAGGGTCCCGATCCGACACGATACTAGAGGGAACTCCATGTAATCTCACCACTTCCTCCACATATAACTTCGCAAGGTGGTTCAAACGGTAAGTCTTCTTAATCGGTAGGAAATGGGCTGATTTCGTCAAACGGTCTACTATCACCCAAATAGCATCGCACCCCTTCGTTGTCCTTGGTAGCCCTGACACGAAGTCCATGGATATGTTATCCCACTTCCACTCTGGAATGGGCAACGACCGTAGGAGACCTGCTGGTTTTTGATGTTCTGCCTTAACCTGCTGGCACACTGCACACTGGGATACATATCTTGCCACATCTCTCTTCAGACCATCCCACCAAAACTGCCTCCGTAGATTCTGATACATCTTCGTCGTGCCGGGGTGAATCGTATAGCGGGACTTATGAGCCTCTGCCAAAATCTCGTTCCTGATCTCCGCATCATCTGGTACACAAATCCGATCTTGGAATAGTAGCATCCCATCGCCCCTTTGGCCGAAACCCACTGGGGAAAACTTCCCCACATCTGCTAAGATCTGGGCCAACTTCACATCGTGTGATTGTTGCACCCTAATATGTTCCATCACATCAGGTTGTATCCTTAGGTACGAACAATACCCCGTAGGTCTCTCTTCGGGTCCAGAGATAGATAACTCCCCCATCTGACTCAAAAGCATCCATTCCTGGGTCTTCATAGCCGCCATATAAGCCCCTCGGCGACTCAATGCGTCGGCCACCACGTTGGCCTTCCCCGGATGGTACAAGATCTCACAATCATAGTCCTTCAACAGCTCCATCCACCTACGTTGCCTCATGTTCAACTCCTTCTGGGAGAAAAGGTACTTTAAACTTTTATGGTCAGTATAAATCTCCACCTTCTCTCCATAAAGGTAATGCCTCCAAATCTCGAGAGCAAACACTACTGCCTCTAACTCCAAGTCATGGGTAGGGTAGTTCACCTCATGTTTCTTCAATTGTCTCGAGGCATAGGCATTCACTCGTCCATCCTGCATCAATACACATCCGAGACCTGAGTGTGACGCATCACTGAAGATGGAAAATGTCTCTCCACTCCTAGGAATAGCCAATACTGGTGCTGAGGTTAGCCTCTTCTTCAACTCCTCAAAGCTACGCTCACAAGCCTCGTTCCATTCGTACTTGACTCCCTTCCGAGTCAACTTTGTCATAGGAGATGAAAGCCTAGAGAAACCCTCAATGAATCTTCTGTAGTAACCTGCTAGCCCCAAAAAGCTCCTGATGCCAGTCACTGTAGTCGGTTGTGGCCACTCAATCACTGCCTTCACTTTTTCAGGGTCTACTGAAATACCCTCACCAGATACTACGTGTCCCAAGAAGGCAACCTGTCGCTGCCAAAAATCACACTTACTGAACTTGGCATACAACTGCTTCTCCCTCAGCCTCTGCAATGCCAGCCTAAGGTGGGTCTCATGGTTCTCCAAACTCGGCGAGTAGATGAGTATGTCATCAATTAACACTATAACAAAGCTATCCAAATACTCTCTAAACACCCTGTTCATCAAATCCATGAAGACTACCGGGGCATTAGTCAACCCAAATGGCATGACCACAAACTCGTAATGGCCGTACCTAGTGCGAAAAGCAGTCTTCTTTACATCTTCTTCTCTGACCCTCACTTGATGGTATCCAGACCTCAAGTCAATCTTCGAAAAGACGGATGCTCCACGTAACTGGTCCAACAAGTCATCAACACGGGGGAGGGGATATTTGTTCTTCAACGTCACCTGATTCAACTGCCGGTAGTCAATGCATAATCTCATGGATCCATCCTTCTTCCTCACGAATAAAACTGGAGCACCCCAAGATGAGGCACTCGGGCGGATGAATCCCTTCTCAATCAATTCCTCCAACTGCACCTTTAGCTCTTTCAATTCATTTGGAGCCATTCTGTAAGGAGCCCTAGAAACTGGCTGCGTACCTGGTACTAAGTCAATAGAGAACTCAACCTCCCTCGATGGCGGCAATCCTGGCAACTCTTCAGGAAATACATCGGGAAATTCACAGACCACCGGAATATCTGGCAATTCCATCTTGTCCTCATTATCAGTCGTCACTAAAGCCAAATATGCCTCGCAACCATGTCGCATTAATTTCTCCGCCTTCATCACCGAAATCAAGGGTGTGGAGCTCATTGGTTTAATGCCTCTATACACAACAATTGGCTGATGAGGCAACTCAAAATGAATTACCTTGTGCCGACAATCAACCTTAGCATAGTGTTGGGATAGCCAGTCCATGCCCAAAATAAGATCAAAATCTTTTATGTCTAGCACCACCAAATTCCCCGGAAACTCCTTATCGTGCACTATGATTTTACAATCCCTATACACCTCACTACCCACCATTTTCGTATCTCCCGGAGTAGTTACAATCAAATAATATGATAACAATGTACTGAAAATTGGAATATGACATACCACCCGAGGTGCAACAAAAGAGTGTGTGGATCCCGTATCAAATAAAACACAAACATCAATATCATATAAGGATAAGATACCTTGCACTGTGTCCTTCCCTTGCTCTGCTTCAGCTGTAGTCAAGGCGAACACTCGCCCCTGGATGTGGGGTCTATCAGCATCTGCGGTGCTCTGTCCTGATGGTAGTGCCAATGATGGTGCCATCCCCTGAAGTCTAGGCACTGACTGCCTCTGCCCAGATCTATCACTCTGATACCCCGGCCTTTGGCCTCCTCGCTGGGGTGGCACTGAACAAACGTTGGCCTTATGGCCCTTGCGCCCACATTTAAAACATGTCACCTCCTGGCTGCCTGCTCTACCTGACCCCTGAGGGCAGTCCCTCTGTACGTGCCCCGCCTGACCACAAGTGTAACATGTCACCCCTCTGTCATAGCGGCATGGGTCACGATGCCTTTTTCCACATGTCTTGCATGGGGGGATGTCTGGCGTGCCTCTCGAAGGCCCTGGTGCACCCTTCCTCTTCCTGTCATTGCCCTGTCCCTGGGCTGAGCCTGACCCCCTAGTAGCTGTCAGGGCTGCTCTCAGCTCGCTCCTCTCCCTCTCAATGATGTATGCCCGATGTACCAGTGTAGAATAGTTAGTGAACTGCGCACCTGCCAGCTGAAATCGAATCTCCACTCGCAACCCTCTCAAGAACTTGGTCGCTTTCTTCTCATCAGTGTCTACTAACTCGGGGGCAAAGCGTGCTAGGGAGGTGAACTCCTCCTCATACTGAGCCACTGACATGTTGCCCTGGGTCAACTCGATGAACTCGTATGTCTTCTGGATACGAACCCAGGCGGGAAAATAATTGGCGTTGAAGAGCTCCCTAAATTCAGCCCAAGATGGCTCCCTGTTCCTGAATCGCAGTCTGGCCGTCTCCCACCATCTCTCAGCTGCTCCCCGAAGTAGGTATGTGGCCAGCTATACCTTCTGTGCATCAGTGCATCCTATGGTCCGCAGATGTTTCTCTATTGCCATCAGCCACTTTTCTGCAACCAGAACGTCATTTCCCCCTCTGAATTCCGATGGCCTGAGTGCCATGAAGTTCCTCACCAACTGACTGCCAGCATTACCATCCATACCATGAGGCTCAACCTCCTGCTGCACTGGGTTCGACGTCTGACCACTAACATTTTCTTGTAAGACTGGCTCATTCCCTGCTACGGCGGCGCCTGTCCTGGCCTGCCCTGATGGGCCATGAATTCCTCGAAATGCCTCAACATGGAAGCCATCGTGCCCCTCAACTCACTAACCTCTTGGCGCAACTCTGCCACTGAATCTGTAGGAATAGGCGATGCTGGGGGTGGTGTAGGGTTAAATACAGGTGCAGGCTCCGGAATGGGATCAGGACCTGGAGCAAGAATTGCCCGGTTGCCTTGGGCGCGTGTCGGCTGCCTTCCTCGACGTCCACTCATTTCCTGTACAACCAAAAGACCTTTTAGTACTCCATCTTAACTTAGTCTCACTAGACTACTAAACACACATCTACTCTACCCACCAATCCTAAGTGTACAGAGACTCTCCTCACTCCTATACCTAACCTGGCTCTGATACCAAAACTGTAAGGGCCCACTCCCGAATGTACCCGCTAGCATAGGACATTCGAAAGGAGGTCATCACAAGGATGATATAGAACAATACCTCATAATAAACACACACATTTATCTATTTTCACGCAGCGGAATATCAATAACTTTCGTTACAAACCAATGTTGATACATCTAGGCTCTTAGGCCATACAAACCGAATATGAGGCTCTAATGTAAAACAACAATTTAAAATCTCATCAATCTACCTCACCAAAACGCAACTAGGATCTCCGAGTTGAGTGCCTCTGTACACCACTACCCTTGGGTTGTAGTCCCACTGGACTCGCCCTTAATGACTGCTTTACCTTTACCTGGAATGGCATAAGAAGATCAAGTGAGCCACAAGGCTCAGCAAGTTCTAGTACAAAGGAGCAGTATGAAGAAAGAGAAATCATGATGACACCGAGAGGAGTGTACAACGACTTCATATCAATATTCAATTATATGAGTCGGAAATCATATCTCATAGAATTATAAATTTCAAATTTTTGTTCATGTATAATCATACAAGTGCATACATCATAAGTATAAATCCCATAGGCTCATAAGCCACGATGCAAAATATGCGTTAATCATCATATCAGTAAATCAACACATAACGTATCGAGCACAACCTGCCGGGCTATGGCCACCTCGTCCCGCGTCAGGCGCTCCTAGGGTACCCTTTATTTCCGCGCAAAATAATAAGTGCGCTAAGAACATATATATATGAGCATCATGTACATGTATGCATCATGTATGCATTTACCAGCAATGTAAAATTTAAATTCTCGTTCTCAATATACATTTAATACCATTGAAGAATGTTATGGCAAAAATTGTTATTTTTCCACCATACAATCGCTCTAATACATTAAGTAAATGTTTAATTAATATTAATAAAAATTTTCGGATGGGTACTGTAGCGGGGTACTATACGGATACGGTATGGTACTGTAGCAAGATACTGTATGTATACTGTACGAATATGGTATCATACTATAGCGAGATACTATATGGTATTGTATCGAGATACTGTATAGGTACTGTATGGTACTGTATCGAGATACTGTATAGGTACTGTATGGTACTGTATCGAGATACTGTATTGAGATACTATATAGGTACTGTATGGTACTGTATTGAGATACTGTATAGGTACTGTATCAAGATACTGTATAGGTACTATATTGAGATACTGTATAGGTACTGTATGGTACTGTATTGAGATACTGTATAGGTACTGTATTGAGATACTGTATAGGTACTATATGGTACTGTAGCATCCGAATTTTTTCACACATTAACTTGATATTTTTCCACAATTTCATGGGACATTCGGGTATAGACATTAATTATCCAGACATCATTCACATATAAGATATACCAATAAATACTCTACAATGAGCAATGAAGGTGAACAAACTCCCATCATAATGGAGGTGAAAAATGCCATTCACAGAATAATATTGGGGTGAATCAAACCCCTTTTGAGACATCAAATAGACTCACAATATTTAGGAATTTTATACTATGTAGATAAAAAAATTTAATAGAGATGCTACACATGGAAGGGGAGAAAAATAAAAGAAGAAGAAGAAAGGATACTTGCCTGAGGATGAATAAATCAAGATGAAGCACCCGCACAGAAGCTCCAATTGCCACAGAAAATTTAACAGAATAGAAGCAGTAGAGAAGAAAAAGAATGCGTATTAGATGAGGAAGAAGAAGAAGAAGAAGAAGAAGAAGAAGAAGAAGAAGTCGGGAGGGAGAAGAAGAAAATGAGATAAAGAGAAAGAAAAAGAAGGTGTAAAAAAAGAAGTGAAAGAAGAAAGTAGGAGTAAAAGGAAAAAGAAGAAGTAAAAGGAGGAGTGAAAGAAGAAAGGAGAAGTAAAAGAGGGAGTGAAAAACAATAAAGAAGAAGTGAAAGAAAAGGTGAAAGAAGAAAAAGAAATGGGGGTTGGGAAGTAATGATGCGTAGATGGTGGATGTCTTTTTTTTTTTTTTTGTATTGGGCTTAAGCCCAAATAAATGGCCCATCTTCTATTTCCTTAAAGGCCCAAGCCCAACTCTTAGCCCATTTGCCTTAAATAAATTGAAGCCCAACTCATTATCCCATCCATTTAATTTAAACCCATACATACAAGCTCATAGATCTATTTCAACATTAAGAATCAAATTTGCTCAACTTATATAATAACTAAAATAAGTTAATATATCATTCTAAAATTCTAAACCCAATAATGGGTCGTTACATAACCTATGTCCTAAGGATAAATTTGTGATTTCTCGATAAACCCAACCTTATTTAGAGTATTAAAATTAGTATGAGACGAGGATTATTTATGTCCACTTGTGTTGAAAGTTAGACGTAGTATTTAACTTTATAATTTATGGTGTTAGGTTTATGTTTATAAATAGAGATGTAATCTCAGCTTATGTTATTAAGAAAAAGTATTTTTTTTTAAATAAGTGAAAAACTTCTGCTAGGTAAATAAGAATATTTTTTATATTAAAAATTTAGAATTAATCTTCTTGCGTGGTCTCTTGCTGTTTGTATTGCCAATTTCGACAGATGAGATAAATTACAAATAAAATTTTTATCTCATTACACAAAATAAAAAATTGAACTCACTGCTTACTACAAGTCCTAATTTATTGTGTCTCATTCATTGGAAATTTGGCTCCGTGACATGGTGGCTTCTGTCACAAGGTTGGCTATTGTTCTCGCATAATGTTTTGTCTTATTATATAAATTGATTTTTTATTTTTAAATGTCAAGTACATAACTCTATTAAAAAGGGTATTTAAATAAAAAATATTAGAGATTCAATAAAAATTCATATTAAATAACTAAACATAATTATTTATTAATTATACAGTTTATAATAATGAGATCATAAACTGTATCACTCTTTTTTTTTTTTTCTCTTTCAGTTGCTCTTTTACCTTTGTTGGGCTTCAAGTGGTAGCTAAGATTTGCGCATTAACGACACTAATGGTACCTCAATATAGTTGACTGTGATTGGTTTTTCTTTAGTGTTTTTAAATTAAAAGAGTTAAGAAAAATAAAGAGTAAAATTGTCATTTTACTCAATTCGTTAATCAAAAAAATTAAGGTGCCATTATAATTAGAATGACAAATTTGACAAGTATTTATTATAATTATCTCAATTAATTTCATAATCCATTTTGTTAATTAAGTACACACAAACTTTAGTGTTACCAACCACTAAAGCTTTTTTTATATATTTTTAAAAAAAAAGATAAATTATACTCAATAGTCTCAATATTTAACAAAAAAAGAAGAAGATATTTTGACATCTATAAAATATAACAAATATTTTTATATTTTAATTAAATATAAAGTAGAAGAGTAATATTTCAAAATTATAAGATAGAACGCGTAATTTAGTGATACTTTAGATAACAGCTCAAGTGCTATGTTATATAACCTGTCATTCTTAAATTACTTGGTCTTTAGTGTATTCATTATTGTTACGCCTCTCAAAATAATTAAAATAATAATAAGTTCAGGAAGAAGAAATGTCACGTGGCAGTTCTTGGGACTGCCACATAACGGACCCTCAAGATGCCACATGGGAAGCCAATTAGCCCATCATGCAGCGGGGACGGGGACCTCCACGCACGGCCATTTCGTGCAGCCAAGAGAGGGGGCCCTAGGCAGCGTGGCCAAGGAAAAGCGGCCAAACAATGGTCAAACAATGCTCGTTTTCCCTTTGTTGCCACACGGCGGCGTGGCCAAGGAAAAGAGGGCCTCCAACCTTGAAATACGTCTCTCGGGTGTACTCTCATACTCTTGAGAGACCCCTCTCAGGGGTACTACACACTCTCGAGAAAGGTCCGTTGAGGGTGTCTAATGCATGTTTACCTTGCGTATCCTCACATGCCCACTCGATCACCTCATTGTATGTTTACGCATGCCAACGCCCATGTTTGTACTTACCTTCGAGTGAAGGTCACCAAGGGCACCACGATTGCATTTGTGTGCCTCGCGCTCAACACATCTTAAAGAATCGGTCAAAACTACCCTCGCGAGACTTGGTTAAAGCCTCTCTAAAATTCTTGCCAAGAAAATTAGGCTACTCGACACATGGTTGCCCTTCCCATCGCTATAAATAAGGGATCTCTTTCCTTCATTCGATATGCGATCTTTCTTCTTTTTGCATTTTACTATTCTACACTTTCAAGGAATTAACTTAAGCATCAGAGGGTTTGCACAAAATCCTCACCCACGCCCCTGACCAATTTTTTTTTTGGATAGGTCATTCGTTGCTCTCAATCTAGCTGAGGGACTTATCCATTGTTGTTACTTCTCTCGAGAGACTCATCCATCGTTATCGCTCCACCTCGAGAGAGTCATCCATCAGCGATTTTTCATCTAAAAAATTATTGTTATAATCGAGTAATAATAATTATAAATGTCTTTATTTAGTTAAGATTCTTAATTTTAGAAAATAATGATTATTTTTATTTACCTGTTCGTTATGCCATATTAATAACACATTTGGTATATTATCTAATATAGAATTTAAAATGATTATTTTTGCGCGATTTCTATGTTCATGTTCTCGATTACTTGAAGATAGATAAATTATAAATGTGAAGTTTTGTCTCATTACATAAAAAAAAATTCAAACTCACGAAATCAATCAAAAAAAAGGATTAAAATGATCAAAGAACAGAGGAATTAAACAACGGGTTCACACCCAGATTAACAATCCTTGGACATACGTACACTAACGAAGACTTCCAAGAAAGTGGTGTGGATTGGCTATAAGTGTTAAAAGGAGGAAGCAAATGTAAACAAGAAATAATCATATCACCGGCCATGAGCTCTGGTCGCAATAACACGGGCATGCATGCATGTTCTTCAAATTCTTTCTGTATCTCTCCGCGATCTCATTCTCATTGCCGTAAAAGTGTATTAGCGTGGCATTTTGCTTGGATTAATCAAAAACCATTGCAAAATCCATCAATCCACTTGGGGGCGTGTGAGATTGTTTCTTTTTTTTTTTTCTTTTCATTTTCATTCTTTTCTCCCTTTACAAAAATTTCACATTTTTCAGTTATTATTTCTCGGAGTTTCCAAATTTTAGTGTCCTCTTCTCTTGCCACGTGGTTAACGAGAAAGTAAGTAGAAACATGAAGCGGACAAATCCTTTTTAAGTTTTATCTTTATTTTTTTTTCATATATATTAATCTTATTGCCCACTCATTTGAGAAAATATCTATAGATAATTAAATATCCAAACCGAATACTTCTTTACGATATGCAGGAGTAAACTTTAATGTAATTTTTTACTTTTTTGGTATGATAAAAATATCTGAAAGTAATAAAAATATTCTCTTACAGCCTCAAGAATGAATAAAATCAAAAACCTCAATGCTGGCAGGCAGGCAGGCAGGCAGGTTGGCTTTAACAACATGAAGTAGTAACAAGAAGCTAGAGTATTATTGATCTTATGTTTGTATAGATAGATGCAAACAAATTTACAAATACACACAATTTTCAGTAACAATGAGTAGAGCAACCCAGGTATAAGTGTACCAGATTGGTTCTTTAAGAAGAAGAAGAAGAAGAAGAAGAACGGCCTTGACTTCTCTACATCTTCAGCATGAACAACTTATTATTAGACAAACCACATAATTGATCATCTCAGTGACAGTAGTGGCCAAACCAGCAGAGTTTCCCTCCCCCTTCATATCCCATTTCATCGTCACCTCGGCTGTGGATCCACCAGAGTAGATTGGTAAGTGAGTTGCCATCGTCGAACCCTTTCAAGTTCCTGATCTTCCTCAAAGCACCTTCCTTGTCGTAAATCCCTTCCAAAGCATACACAAATCCCTTCCATCCTTCTGACACTCCCTCTCTTGCCAGGGCCGGCATCGTCCATGTTACAAGCTCTCTCACGAAGTCAATTTCAGAGAAGAGGATTTCGCTAATTGGCAGTAGAGGCAAGAGTTGAATCCCCAGCCTGCATTCCCTCCAGCCGGCTGGAGCGAACCAGAGGCCACTGTCCCTCTTATTAGCCCACAATACCCCCACTACTCTGTTATCTCTTGTGAAATCTTCTGGATATAAACTGTCTCCCTCTCTCACATGCCACCATGTTCGAGCTGAATGGATCTCCATCGCTGCCAGCGTCGATCCAGTGGCAACCAGGTGGCCGTCTCCATAAGCCAGCCCCATCAGCGCTGCCGAGTAATACGCATTCACCGCCTCGCTCGTGCTCTCCTGATTTCTCCCGTCTGCAAATTCAGTCAGCCCTCCAGCCCACGAATGCAATTTCCACAAATCGAAGCATCTCAACCGGGGATAACTTGAATTCCCTCGCTTGCTCAAGTTCATAAAATCCGCCACGAGCGCATATGCTTGAGGCCTGTACTTTCTCCCCCAGGCCGGATCAATCTTAGCAAGCACTGCAATTGCATAAACAAAGTGTCCCAGCTGGTAATGGTGATCATTGTAGACTCCAAACCCGAAATCAGCCCCCGAGTCCAAAGAACCTCGTTTGGTCAGAATACCGCCCCATTTCCCATCATACACGAAACCATTCGCCCTAAACGTTCCATCCAGCCATGGCTCCATTGAATCCTTCAAGAACTTACTGACAACCGGGATTACACCAAGAAAACACACTTCTTCTGCAATCAAAGCCAATCTTGCAGCTCTTGCAATCTGTTTGCCGTAAAAATAGGACGATGTTGTCGATATTGTTGCTGACTTGAGAGCCTCGGCATCTTTGCTAAGCGCCTTAATAATTTCAGGAAAGGACTCTTCTTTGATACCTCCGATTGAGTGCCAGGTTACGGAAACAGGGTCAGTTTTCAATGCCCATGAATCTCCAACAACGCCCACAAGCTCACCATCGATGCTTTTGTACTTGAAATCATCCAAAACAATGGCGCCACAATCACTGCCCGAGAGAAGCCGAAGATGGAGAGGGTGAGCCAGCATGAGCAGATCTCCCCACCCTTTTTTCTGCCATTTGTACTCCACACAGAATGGCTTCGTAAACGCGGCTTCGCCAGACACAGGATAACAAGAACTGAACCGATCGAGTATCGCTTCGGATCGGGGATCCGAATCGGGAAGAACAGCAATCCGGATTCTGCCGGTGAACCCGCCGCAACTGATCCTGGAAACGTCGTGGGTAAGGCTAATCGGCGAAGAGGAATACAACAGCCATGTCTGGTTGTTGTTGAGCTTGATGGTGTATTTGGTGAGGGAAGTGTTGGAATAGAACTCAAGAATGGCGTGAATGGTCGAAATCGAGAGGGAAACGTTGGCGGCGGCTACGCAGGTCAAGTAAGGGCTTCCTCGGACGAGGAAGAACCGGAGATTGCTCGACGGGAGGTCGAGGGTTACGCTGAGATCGCTGAAAGAGGAGACAACGTGGTTCGAGATCGGTTCGGAGACTTCTGAAGCGGAGACGGTGAGATCGGCGTTGAAGACCTGGTAGGTGAAGGCGGAGTTGGAGAAGAGAGACGGGTAGCAGAGAGAGAGAGATGAGAGAGAAGATTTAACGAGGTAGGGGTGGAAGTACTCGGGTTGGTCGCCATTTTTGAGGACGAAGTTCTGGAAAAAGGAGTTGGTAGGGAGAGGGGAGGAGAGAAGGTGAGGAGAGAAGAAGGGTGAGGGGTCGGGGAGGACAGTGGACTGGGTTTGGGGGAAGAGGAACGGGTGGGTCGGCCGCGGTGGGGGCTCAACGGGCAGCGGAGCAGGAGGAGAGGGAGGAGGAGGAGAGGGAGGCGGAGGCGGGGGCTGGGGCTGGGGCGGGCGACGTTTCTTCTTTCCGATTACGCGTCTGAATTCTCTATCGATTTTCCTGAGCATGGTGGCCTATATTTATTTATAAATAAATGATTAATAAAGGCGAGTCGAGTCTGGCCGAGTTGAGTTGACTAATTTAGGCAATGGAGATGGGAGAGAGGGAAAGACAAAGAGTTGGGTTGAGATGACAAATTTAGTGCTTGGAGGGTGACAAGTTTGAATTGAATTGGAAGTGAAGTTTATGGATTAATATGAGGAAAGAAAGGGAATAAATTTGGGAGGAGTCTTGCAGGAAAAGAAAGTCATATTTTCATTTTTGGAAATTCCATTTCAACTCAAATGGTTTTTCTATTTTTATATCAAGGAATTCATTAACTTAATTTTTGACTCAAAGGCTTCAATTACCTATTTAATAATAATAATAATAATAGTAAAGATTCTCAATAATCTAGTTTAAGTGGTGTTGGAAATTTAGAGTCTCAATTTAATATGAAATAAGTATTATTTATGTTTGCTTGTCTTATAATAAAAAATTTATATTTAATTTCATAATTTATCTTGTGAGATATATGTTTATAAAAAATACTTTCTTCTTCCAACATCTACTATCAAAGTAAACTCAAGAAAATGATTGGCATGGTTGATCTCCATGACTTTGGTTTAAGAATGAGCTCTTAAAAATTAAAAAAGTTTATTTCTTTTCGTTAAACTCAAACTTATTTAGAGTCTTGAAATTAGGATGAGATAAAAATTATTTCATCCTAATTCTTTGGATAAAAATTAAAAAGTTTATTTCTTTGGATAAAGGATCTTTCTCTAGATTAGATTAGCTATTGTTCATGACATATGATATTAAAAAAATTCATATAATAAGTTTTACACAATTATAATAATTCTTAGTTTTTTTTTCTTTTCTTAATTTCATATACTTCACTTGATTTCAAGCTTTTATTCCATCCTCCTTTATCCAAAAGTAGATTATAAACTAATTATAATAAAGAGTAAAATTATAATTTTACTCATTTTGTTAATAAAAATAATTAAGGTTTCTTTATACTAAAACAAACTTTAGTATTATCAACCACTAAAGTTTTTTTTTTTTTTTATATTTTTGAAAATACCTTATATATCTTTTGATTAAAGAATAAGATAAATTACATACAAGACTCTCTATATTAAAAAAAAAAATAGAAACTTTTGACATTTCTTCCCTTTCAACTTTACGGTTGCATTTTAGTAATAATTATGTCATCCAAGACGTCACAAAAATTTTGAACCTCGGATGTTTTTATTATTTTTTTAATTCTTTTTGTTTTTGTAAATTAAAAGAGTTAAGAGAAATAAAATGTAAAATTATAATTTTACTTATTTTTTTAATAAAAAAATCGAGGTTTCTTTATACTAAAATTTCATGAGTGTTTATTATAATTATTTCAATTAATTTTATAATCCATTTTGTTGTTTAAGTACACACAAACTTTAGTCTTATCAATCAACTACTAAAGTTTTTTTTTTTTTATATTTTTTGAAAATACTTTTTATATATTTTGATTAAAGAGTAAGATAAATTATATTCAATGCACTCGATGTTTAACAAAAAAAAAAAAAATAGAAACTTTTGATATTTCTTAAATATAAAAAGTATTTTTATCTTTTAATCAAATATAAAGGAGAAGGGTGTTATTGAGGGTACATCCCTGAGTTACCATTAAATCCCTTACAAGTATGGTAGAAGAGATTAGCGTAATTTTTCAAAATTATAAGATGGAACGTCTAATTTAATGATACATTAGATAACAGCTCCAGTGCTATGCAGATTGGGCAGAAAATCAGGGTACAAGCGAGCTCCCATCGAATCGAGACGGATCGGCGTGCGAAACATCGTCGAAGAGATGGCCGGGCCGTTGGCTTGGGCGGCGGATGTGGTGGGGAGAGGCGGCGAGAGCAACGACGAAGACGATTACGATGCAATTCCGGTGGTGTTCACTCCGGAACAGCAGCAGTACGTGAGAGAGTTGGATCAGAAAGAGGCTTCTCTCAGCCGTTATAATCCAAGATCTCCGGCTCCGGCTCCCTCCACCGGACATCTCTAACGCCTCCCTCACCTCCACGCCCACTCCCTGGCCTCCAACGCCGCTCTCGCCCTCCAATTGAACGCTCACTCCACCACCAAGGAACAGGTCCTATCCTCCTTTCACACTCTTTACTCGTATGACTATATATATATGTACACACGCGAGCGCACTCAATCACATATCCCGAATTCAGTAATTTTGCGCGAATTCACTTGTACCGGGAACCTGTAGACTCTGTTAATATGGAATGTAGGAGCTTTCTTGAAGTGGATCATTTTTATTCAGATTATAAATTGCAATTTTTTTTTTAGTACTGTACATTTTTTATGGTTTATAGTGCCTCCTTGTTCTGGATTGGAGTTTGTTTATACTGTACAGTGGACTTCAAATTCAGAATGTTTAATACTAGTTTGTTTACCGTATCTTTCTCTTCTTCAAGCCCGCTTTTGAGCAAGGGGCTAATTTGGCCTACATACGTTGGGAGGATGGACAAGTAACCCTTGAAAGGGTGAGATTTCAGTCCATCAGTGTACTTGACTTGGGTTAAAACTTTATAGGAGGTTACAGTGCCCTATTGCAAAGATTCTCCTTGCCCCTTTCTTTCTTTATGTGCTCTGAGTCGTCGGCACTATGGATCTGAGCTTGTACACATGGTTGGTCGCTGGATTTGGTCTGAATTTTGACCTCTTGGAGCTGATCATTTTGGGCAGGCACAACTGAGAGAGGTTACACTGCAAGAAGAAAATGCTGCCTATGAACAGGCGATATACAATTGTGAGAGTAAAATACTGGAGAAGTTGCAAGAGGCAGACCTACTTCGAAATAAGTTACAGGTCAGAGATAAAGTTCCAGTGTTTATTTATATGCTGCTCGCTGCCTCCTGTTGGAAAATGAAGAAAATGACCTGTCTGTCTTGTAAATATCTCTAAGAAATTACTTGAAGTTGAAAATCAGTTGGTAGGCATTTTAATATAATTTTATATGCTCTAAAATCAAGTTTCGACAACATTTAGAAGTGAAAACATGACTAATTTTACATCTCATTAGCTTTAGAACTTTTTAGCATCTTATCTGAGTAAGAACTATTGCGACAGAATAGTTGCATGGAGGCATATTTAGGGTCATTAAAAGTCTTAGTACACTATTGCTTGAAATGTGGTCCACATTATGGTTTATTATATTATATGCAACAATAACAATTTAGCAAGCTTTTATCCCACTACTTCAATATATATAGTATTAAATTTATATATTATATATATTTTGTTGGAAAAAAAGGCCTTCCTAGTCAGGTAATGCCAAGAAAATAAAGAAAAATAAGATAAAAAAATAAAATATACAATCATATTTAAACACAAAAAATTTTTACATAAAAAATCTTAAAAGAAAAAAATTATTGACAGTCATAGAGAAAAAATCACTATATAGTAAATGCTACAACTATAAAACTTAATATTCTCTTTTTAAATCCAAATTCTAATTACACTTAATTAATTTGCTCACTCGTCTCTTACAAGTAATTTACTCACATTGAATAATAATAAAGCATCTTATTTATAGTTTGTTTTCTTGCTGGCCAATGCTAAGATTTCTTGCCTAACAAGTAGTGGAAACTAACTTAGGAAATAGAATCACAAACTAAATAAGAAACCAATATTAGGAATATAAAAGTAACTTATTAGGAAATCATTAAGACTAATTAGGAATGCGAACTGAAAATCCTAATAAATCACTACCTCAGCGAGAATTCTTGAAAAGCATTCGTCCATTCTTTGACGACAATCATGACTATCTATTATTGATAATTACCATAACCTCTATCACAAAGAGCACCGTGCCCCACTATAAAAGGTACAACCACTTAAGCATATACTATCCTAAAATTTTCACAGCACAATGTCTAAACTACCTTACTGAAAAACTATGGTACAACTCCCATGCTTGGCTTCTTTGGGAGCTTTTCAACCATCAACATCATTTCCACCACACACCTTGCATCACTGCCCGCGTGCAAACTTTGGACCTGCTAGAAATATCACATCCTCTTTTATGACAATCTTGGTGGTCTAGCAGCATGCCATGAGAATGTATGTAATCTTTTTAGAGAAATCTTTATCTCCTACAATATTGGGAGACGAACTTCTAACGTCACAATCTTTGGAGTTCTTTGCCAGACTTGCTCCGTAAGCGCGACGATCCATTTTCACGTGATTGGATTGTTTGTACTTCTAGCATATCACTTTCCTCTTGGAGTTCTCTTTCCAATTTATGACAAGTGCTAAATTCTTAGAAGTTTTATCTTCACTTCTCGCCTCTTTACCTCATAAATTAATTTATTTGCCACATCCTCAAAACTTATTGTTGGACCTCCATGCATCAAGATAGGCTTCGTATGTGCATAGGAAGATGGAAATGACCGAATGAGTTTCAACGCTTTGTCCTCATCATTATTTTAATTCCAATTGATTCTAGTTCAGTAACAATTCCATTGATTGTCCCTAGGTGATCAAAATTTTTCATACATTCAGTCATCTACAATTTGTGAAACTACTTCTTCAAGTCAAACCGATTGTAGATGCTTTTTGTTTGATACAATTCTTCAAATCTCTCCCAAAGTTTCTTTGCACCAAATATTCCTTAAACATTAGCAAGAATATTCTTGGCTAGGCATAATCGAATTGTACTTATAGCCTTCAAATCAAGTTCCTCCCAATCATCATCTCTTATTACGGATTTTTTAGAACTAGCACCAGTTGTTTCTTTACCAAATTTTTCAGAACTTTCATAAAGTTGATTTGCCATTTAACACCTTGTGTAACCCATATTGAATCAAGATATCATTAACTTGTATTTGCCACAAGTCAAAATTGATTTTTTCATCACATTTTTCAAAATTAAATTTTATCATGCTTGACATATCTTTGGCATACTAGGCGATTAATAACCAAACTTTTAATACCACTTTTTGGGGAAAAAAAAAAGCCATCATAGTCGGATAATGTTAAGAAAATAAAGAAAAATAAGATAAAAAATACAATATCCAATTACACTCAAACATAATAATTTTTTACGTGAAAAATCTTAAAAGAGAAAAATCACGACTGTTAGGACCACAGAGAAAAAAATCACTGTGTAGTAAAGTTTATAACTACAAAACTTAATATTTTTTTTTTAAACCTAAATTCTTATTACACCCAATTCCTATCTCTCACTAATTTCTCAAAAATAATTTGCTCACGAATAACAATAAAACATTTTATTTATAGTTTATTTCTTTGCTTACCAAAGTTAAGATTTCTTGCATAAGAAGTAGTAGAAAGTAACTATGAAATAAAATCATAAATTAAATAAAAAATTAATATTAGAGATATAAAAGTAACTTATTAGGAAATCATCATATTTTATTAAGCATCTAAATGTTATTTTAGTATAAGCGTCTAACTTATTAGAGATACTATGAATGTAATAGTATGATGAAATTCGAATTTAAATGGCAACTTTATAAACACCTAGAAAGATCCAGCTGAGAGAACCCAACGTGAGCCGAACCCCTATCACCACTTTCAGAATCCTGATGCAGATAAAAAGATCAACTGAATCAACTCAGACCAAACCCAGAATTCCTAAAACCGCTTTCGAGATTCACAAATAGAATTAACTCGATAAACATTAACTTTCAACCGCAAATGTAACCTACTCAGATAAGCAAAACTAGCAAAGAACATGAGAAATTCCTTGAGAGAACACGGCGAAGCCATACCCAAGAGATGCACGAGGAAAGTTAGGACCGACTTCCAAAGACTCTTCCAGCTACGAAGAGAGAATCAGAATTAGGGGTGTTCACAGTGCGATTTGGACAATTTGGACAATTTTCATCACGCCAAACCGCACATGCGGTTTGGCATTAAACCAAACCAAACCACACGGTTTGGTTTGGTCCGCGAAACCGCACCAGATCGCACTGCAAATTGCAGTATGGTCTGGTGCGGTTTCACGGTCTGATGCAATATCAATCAAAAGTAGATGTTTGGCCCAAAAAAATGCACCAAATGCGGTTTGCACCTCTTAACAGATCGAGTGGTCTGTTTTTGTGATTTGAGAAACAAGAAACCCTAATATGCCAACAACCAAACCCATAGAATAGTCACTCCGAACCCAATAGAGCAGTAAATGAGAAAACTTACAGTGGTAGTGAGCGAGAGCGAGAGAGAGGCAGGGGCGCTGGACAGCTCGCACAATAGCGACCGCTAGCCACAGAGCTATCCAAAGTCAATGGCCATAGAACGGATCAAGAGTGGAGGGTCTGAGAGCGAGCAAGAGAGAGGTCGACGTGCAATGAACCAAAGCCGAGAGCGACAAAGAGGCAAAGGGAGCGCTACAACGACCAAACCACTAGCAGAGAGTGAGATGCAACGAGTCAGCGACCATCTACTGCAGCGTTGTGGATGGCAACAGTGGGGGAGCGGTGGAGATATTGGCGGTGGAGCTCGCGACGATGTGAGGCAGTGGCAGCGAGAGTGAGGCTTAGGGTTAGGGTTTGATTGGGGGCAAATGGGAGAGAGAGGAGAGGAAAAGTTGAACACCGCCTGCCCCTTTTTATATTTATAATATTTAAATTATATTTTTTAAAAAATTATATATTATATATGTGAGCGGTTCGGTTTAAACCGAACCGCCGGTCTACCAAACCGTGAACCGCACGGTGTGGCAGTTTTCCAAACCAAACTAGACCGCTATTTCAAAAAAATCGGCTGGTTGGTCCGATTCGGCTGGAAACCGCGGTCTGGCAATTTTTTTGAACACTTCTAATCAGAATCAACGAAATCAATCAAAAAAAATCTTAAAATGATCAAAGAACAAAGGAATTAAACAACAGATTCACACCCAGATGAACATTGGACATACACTAGGGAGGACATCTAAGAAAGTGGTGTGGAATGGCGAGTGTTAAAAGAAAGCAAATGCAAAGAAGAAATCATCATATCACCAGCAATGAGCTCTGGTTGCAATAACATGAGCATGTTCTTGAAATTCCTTCTATCTCTCTTCGGGATCCCATTCTCATTGTCGTAGAAGTGTATTAACGTGGCATTTTTGCTTGGATTAATCAAAAACCATTAGAAAATCCCATCAATCCACGTGGGTGCGTGTGAGATTTTTTTCCTTTTCTGTTCCTTTTTCGTGCTTTTCTCCCTTACAAAAATTTCACATTTTTGAGTTATTATTTCTCCTAGTTCCCAAATTTTGGTGTCCTCTTGCCACGTGGATAATGGGAAAGTAAGTAGAAACAGAACAACGGATGAAGCGCACAAATCCTTTTAAGTTTTATCTTCGTTTGTTTTTCATATATATTAATCTTATTGTCCACTCCTTTGAGAAAATATCTATAGATAATTAAATATCCAAACCAAATACTTCTTTACGATATGCAGGTGTAAACTTTAATGTAATTTTTTACTTTTTTTGTATGATAAAAATATCTGAAAGTAATAAAAGTATTCTTTTACTACCTGAAGAATGAATAAATCAATAACCTCAATGGCTGGCTTAACAACATGAAGTAACAAGTAGCTAGAGTAGGACCTGCAACAGTATTGTTCTTATGTTTGTATAGATAGATGCAAACAATGTACAAATACACATTATTTGCAGTAACAATGAGTAGAGCAACCCAGGTATAAGTACCAGATTGGTTCTTGAAGAAGAAGAACAGCCTTGACAATGGATATGCATCTGCTCTCCTATTCAAGACTTCTCTTCACCTTCACCATGAAGAACTTATTATTAGACAAACCACAGAATTGATCCTCTCAGTGACAGTAGTGGCCAAACCAGCAGAGTTTCCCTCCCCCTTCATATCCCATTTCATCGTCACCTCGGCTGTGGATCCACCAAAGCAGATTGGTAAGTGAGTTGCCATCGTCGAACCCATTCAAGTTCCTTATCTTACTCAAAGCACCTTCCTTGTCGTAAATCCCTTCCAAAGCATACACAAATCCCTTCCATCCTTCTGCAACTCCCTCTCTTGCCAAGGCGGGCATCGTCCATGTTACAAGCTCTCTCACAAAACCAATTTCAGAGAAGAGGATTTCGCTAATTGGCAGTAGAGGCAAGAGTTGAATCCCCAGCCTGCATTCCCTCCAGTCGGCTGGTGCGAACCAGAGGCCACTGTCCCTCTTATTAGCCCACAGAACCCCCACCACTCTATTATCTCTTGTGAATTCTTCTGGATATAGAGTGTCTCCCTCTCTCACATGCCACCATGTTTGAGCTGAATGGATCTCCATCGCTGCCAGCGTCGATCCAGTGGCAACGAGGTGGCTGTCTCCGTAGGCCAGCCCCATCAGCGCTGCCGAGTAATACGCATTCACCGCCTCGCTCGTGCTCTCCTGATTTCTCCCGTCTGCAAATTCAGTCAGCCCTCCAGCCCACGAATGCAATTTCCACAAATCGAAGCATCTCAACCGGGGATAACTTGAATTCACTCGCTTGCTCAAGTTCATAAAATCTGCCATGAGGGTATATGCTTGAGGCCTGTACTTTCTCCCCCAGGCCGGATCAATCTTAGCAAGCACTGCAATTGCATAAACAAAGTATCCCAGATGGTAATGGTGATCATTGTAGACTCCAAACCCGAAATCAGCCCCCGAGTCCAAAGAACCTTGTTTGGTCAGAATACCGCCCCATTTCCCATCATACACGAAACCATTCCCGCTAAACGTTCCATCCAGCCATGGCTCGATTGAATCCTTCAAGAACTTACTCACAGCCGGGATTACATCACGAAAACTCACTTCTTCTGCAATCAAAACAAATCTTGCAGCTCTTGCAATCTGTTTGCCGTAAAAATAGGATGACGTTGTCGATATTGTTGCTGAATTAAGAACCTCAACATCTTTGCTAAGCGCATTAATAATTTCAGGAAAGGACTCTTCTTTGATACCTCCGATTGAGTGCCAGGTTACGGAAACAGGGTCAGTTTTCAATGCCCATGAATCTCCAACAACGCCCACAAGCTCACCATCGATGCTTTTGTACTTGAAATCATCCAAAACAATGGCGCCACAATCACTGCCCGAGAGAAGCCGAAGATGGAGAGGGTGAGCCAGGATGAGTAGATCTCCCCACCCTTTGTTCTCCCATTTGTACTCCACACAGAATGGCTTCCTAAACGCGGCTTCCCCAGACACAGGATAACAAGTACTGAACCGATCGAGTATCGCTTCGGATCGGGGATCCGAATCGGGAAGAACAGCAATCCGGATTATGCCAGAGAACCCGCTGGAAGTGATCCTGGAAACGTCGTGGGTAAGGCTAATCGGCGAAGAGGAATACAACAGCCATGTCTGGTTGTTGTTGAGCTTGATGGTGTATTTGGTGAGGGAAGTGTTGGAATAGAACTCAAGAATGGCGTGAATGGTCGAAATCGAGAGGGAAACGTTGGCGGCGGCCACGCAGGTCAAGTAAGGGCTTCCTCGGACGAGGAAGAACCGGAGATTGCTCGACGGAAGGTCGAGGGTTACGCTGAGATCGCTGAAAGAGGAGACGACATGGTTCGAGTTCGGCTCGGAGACTTCTGAAGCGGAGATTGTGAGATCGGCGTTGAAGACCTGGTAGGTGAAGGCGGAGTTGGAGAAGAGAGACGGGTAGCAGAGAGAGAGAGAGGAGAGAGAGGATTTAACGAGGTAGGGGTGGAAGTACTCGGGTTGGTCGCCATTTTTGAGGACGAAGTTCTGGAAGAAGGAGTTGGTGGGGAGAGGGGAGGAGAGGAGGTGGGGAGAGAAGAAGGGAGAGGGGTCGGGGAGGACGGTGGACTGGGTTTGGGGGAAGAGGAACGGGTGGGTCGGCCGCCGTGGTGGCTCCATAGACGGCGGAGGTGGAGGAGAGGAAGGAGGAGGAGAAGGAGGCGGTGGCGAGGGCGAGGGCGAGGGCGAGGGTGAGGGCGCGGGCGGGGGCCGGGGCCGGGGCCGGGGCTGGTGACTTTTCTTCCCTCCGAATACGCGTCTGAATTCTCTCTGGATTTTCCTGAGCATGGTGGAGGGCCTGGAGCCCATATTTATTTATAAATAAATGATTAATGAGGGCAGGGCGAGTTGAGTTGGGTTGAGTTGACTAATTTAGGCAATGGAGATGGGAGGTGGAGACGGGGAAAGACAAAGAGACTCAGTGCTTGGAGGGTGTCAAGTTTGAATTGAACTGAATTGAATTGGAAGTGAAGTTTATGGATTAATATGAAAGAAAGGGAATAAATTTGGGAGGAGTCTTGCAGGAAAAGAAAGTCATATTTTCATTTTTGGAAATTCCATTTCAACTCAAATGGTTTTTCTATTTTTATATCAAGGAATTCATTAACTTAATTTTTGGCTCAGAGACTTCAACTACCTATTTAATAATAATAATAATAATAGTAAAGATTCTCAATAATCTAGTTTAAGTGGTGTTGGAAATTTAGAGTTTGAATTTAATATGAGTTGAGTATTATTTATGTTTACTTGTCTTATAAGAGAAATTTTGTATTTAATTTCATAATTTATCTTGTGAGATATATGTTTATAAATAAAGATGTAATCTGATCTTATGATACTAAAGAAAAAGTACTCTCTTCTTCCAACATCTACTATCAAAGCAAGCTGAAGACATGTTTGCAAAGTAAGAAAAGTCAATGCTTTTCCTTAAAACTCAAGAAAATGATTGGCATGGTTAATCTCGAAGAGTTTGGTTTAAGGAGGGATTGTTAAAAATTAAAAAGTTTGTTTCTTTTCATTAAATCCAAACTTATTTAGAGTCTTGAAATTAGTATGAGATAAAAATTATCTATGTTTACTTGTCTTGAAAGTTAAATTTAGTATTTTATTTTATAATTTATCGTATGAGGTTGATGTCTATAAAAAAAAATATACAATCTTAACTTATGATTTTAAGAAAATGTATTCTCTTAGTTAAACAAGTAAGGAATATCTATTTGGCCAATAAGGATCTTTCTCGTATTGAGATTAATATGTGACATTAAAAAATTCATACAACAAGTTTTACACAATTATATTAATTTTTAGTTCTTTTTAATTTCTTAATTTCATATACTTCACTTGATTTCAAGCTTTTATTCCGTCTTCTTTTATCCACAAATAGATTATAAACTAATTTTAATAAAGAGTACAATTATAATTTACTCATTTTGTTAATAAAAATAATCAAGGTTTCTTTATACTAAAACAAACTTTAATATTATTAACCACTAAAGTTTTTTTAATATTTTTTGAAAATACCTTATATATATTTTGATTAAAGAATAAGATAAATTACATACAACACTCTCTATATCTAACAAAAAAAAAAGAATTTTTTTTTGACATTTCTTAAGTATAAAAAATATTTTTATCTTTTAATCAAATATAAAGAAGAAGAGGCAGGGCAGAGGCAGGAAAATTTTTTAGTGAGGGCAAAATTTATTAAAGGAAAAAATAAAAAATAAAATAATAATATAAATATACTAAAAGTTAATACAATTTTTTTAATATCTTATAATAGTTCTTTGTGATATTTCATATTTTGATAACGTTACATAATAATTTTATTATCAATATTCAAAAATATCTCTTTCTCAACATAAACAATCAAGTTATAATTCATAAATTATGTGCACATGTGCAATTAATCTAATAATCAAAATAACAAATTATGTGTTTGTGCAATTGATCCAACTATCAAAATATCAAATTATGTGTGGCTATACAATTGATCCAACAATCAAAATATCAAATTATGTGTTTGTGCAATTGATCCAATTATCAAAATATCAAATTATGTGTGGCTATACAATTGATTCAACAATCAAAATATCAAATTATGTGTCTCTATACAATTGATCTAACAATCAAAATATCAAATTATGTGCGCATGTGCAATTGATCCAACGATCAAAATATTAAATTATGTGTGCTTGTGCAACTGATCCAACTATGTGCGCCTGTGCAATTGATCCAATTATCAAAATATCAAATTATGTGTGCTTGTGTAATTGATAAATTTATTTATCAATCTTAACATCACATTAACAAACTATTTTTGAGAAACCTAACATCAATTAAGCCAACACCAGTTAACAAAATTCAAGTTCACTTAATTAATTTTAAAAATAAGAAAAATATTTTACAACGAAAATTAGTGAAGCAGAAACTTACTGCTACTCACTAATTACGTGAAGCAAGGTTGAGAGGGAGAGTTGGAAAGGTAGTTAGATAGGTGACAACGAGCGACAGAGGGCCGGAGCCTAGAAAGACGGGGCGACAATGCCTGCTAACGAGTCGAGAGAGCTCAGAGTTAGATAGGCAGAAACAAGTGAGAGCGAGGCCGAGGCGAAGAGAGAGAGCGAGGTTAGCGAGCGATAGAGCCAAACAAGCCCGTCGACTAGCGAGGATAAACGACGAGACGATCAAGGCGGTAAGAGCTAGGTTGAGGGTAAGGCTAATGCGACAAGAGAGAGTGAGATCGGCGAGCGACGGAGCCAGACAGAGGGCGAAACCCCCAAATCGGGGGCGAGGCTGAAGCCGATGTGGCATCAAAAAATGACGGAGCCAGAGCCAAAAACGAAAGGTAGAGGAGTGGCCAGTAGGCGTCTATTGACAATAGGTTTAAGTGAAAGAGGGAACGAGGGTTGGACTTGGGAGGGTTTGTAGGTTTTATGGCCAGGCTTGAGTGCAGGCCAAAATGAATGGCGAGCCAAGACTCAGTACAAGCAAGGCTCACACTGAGCCTATACTAGTTTCGCCTAGGGATACATACCTAAGTTACCATTAGATCCCTTACAAATATGGTAGAAGAGATTAGAGTAATTTGCCCCCAGGACATAGCTCTGCTAGCAAAGGAAGTACATTCTGGGGTGATACTCTTTGAGCCCCTAGGTTCAATGTTCGAGCCTTGGTTAGGAGGAAAAACTCAGTAATTAGAGCGATTATGAAAATTGAAAATCATTTGTTGTCCTCACGTTTGCGGTGGGGCTAGAGATTGAACTAGCCGTTGAATCCTTTGATTTACATCTCTTGTTGATATCATGGGGTCGAACAACGGAGATCCTCGTGATGGTGCGTTAACCCTAAAAAAAAAAAAGAGATTAGAGTAATTTTTCAAAATTGTAAGATGGAACGTGTAATTTAATGAAACATTAGATAACAGCTCCAGTGCTATGCAGATTGGGCAGAAAATCAGGGTACAAGTGACCTCCCATCGAATCGAGACGGATCGGCGTGGGAAACATCATCGAAGAGATGGCCGGGCTGTTGGCTTGGGCGGCGGATGTGGTGGGGAGAGGCGGCGAGAGCAACGACGAAGACGATTACGACGCAATTCCGGTGGTGTTCACTCCGGAACAGCAGCAGTACGTGAGAGAGTTGGATCAGAAAGCGGCTTCTCTCAGCCGTTATATCAAAGATCTCCGGCTCCGGCTCCCTCCGCCGGACATCTCCCAACGCCTCCCTCACCTCCACGCCCACTCCCTGGCCTCCAACGCCGCTTTCGCCCTCCAATTGAACGCTCACTCCGCCACCAAGGAACAGGTCCTATCCTCATTTCACACTCTTTACTGACTATACACACACACACACGCGCACTCAATCACAAATCCCGAATTCAGTAATTTTGCGCGAATTATTGTATTGGCAACCTGTAGACTCTGTTAAGATTATAAATTGCAATTTGTTTTTTAATGCTGTACATTTTTTATGGTTTATAGAGCCTTCTTGTTCTGGATTGGAGTTTGTTTATACTGTACAGTGGACTTCAAATTCAGAATGTTTAATGCTAGTTTGTTTACCGTATCTTTCTCTTCTTCAAGCCCGCTTTTGAGCAAAGGGGCTAATTTGGCCTACATACGTTGCGAGGATGGACAAATAACCCTTGAAAGTGTCAGATTTCAGTCCATCAGTGTACTTGACTTGGATTAAAACTTTATAGGAGGTTACAGTGCCCTATTGCAAAGACTCCGCATGCCCCTTTCTTTTTTTATGTGCTCTGAGTCGACGGCACCATGGATCTGAGCTTGTACATACGGTTGCCGGTTGGATTTGGTCTGAATTTTGACATCTTGGAGCTGATCATTTTGGGCAGGCACAACTGAGAGAGATTACACTGCAAGAAGAAAATGCTGCCTTTGAACAGGCGATATACAATTGTGAGAGTAAAATACAGGAGAAGTTGCAAGAAGCAGACCTACTTCGACATAAGTTACAGGTCAGAGATAAAGTTCCAGTGTTTATTTATATGCTGCTCACAGCCTCCTGTTAGAGAATGACATTGTTGCATCAGCATGACGTGTCTGTCTTGTAAATATCTCTAAGAAATTACTTGAAGTTGAAAATCAGTTGGTAGGCATTTTAATATAATTTTATATGCTCTAAAATCAAGTTAGTGAAAACATGACTAATTTAACATCTCATTAGCTTTAGAACTTTTTAGCATCTTATCTGAATAAGAACTATTGTGACAGAATAGTTGCGTACAGGCATATTTAGGATCATTAAAAGTCTTTTAGTATTATTGCTTGAAATGTGGTCCACAGTCTCTAGTGTTTGCAATCGATTTTCTTTGGATAATTTTCTGTTTGCCTTAAGTTGTGTAGAATATGGTTCCTAATTTTTTTTTTTTTCTTTGTTTCATTTTATAATATCATTCAACAGTTACTTGTTTCAAGAGTTTTTCTTTTATGTCTTTAACTATACAAGTTGGGGTCCTTTTACAACTTAAAAAGAAATGAGGGAGGAGAAGAATAAGAGAAAGAGAAACATTTGGTAATTGAAGTAACATCAAAGTATGAAGTGAGCCACATGTATTACCAAGCCGTGAACTTGGTTCATCATATTTTTCAATGGATTCAGAGCGAATTATGTTCTCAAACAGAGGTGGTATCAGCATACCACCAATACTGCTTCAAAAACTTTTGCTTCTTGGTATTTGGGAAAACCTTCAAAATATGTGAGGTTTGGTCCTGCAAGCTTATTATAAGGGACACAGCTTACGTCCCTATTATCTATATCATGGTGTATTATATTATATATATTATAATATATACAGCAATAACAATTTAGCAAGCTTTTATCCCACTATTTCAATATATATAGTATTAAATATTTATTTTAATTTAAATTCTGTTATTTTATTAATAATCTAAATGTTAGAAATGTTTGATAAACTATTTTATTTTTTATTATTATTTGTATAACTTGTCATTCTTAAATTACTTGGTCTTTGGTGTATTTATTATAAATGTCTTTATTTAGTTAAGATTATTAATTTTGTGAAATGATTATTATTTTGATTTGCCTGTTCATTATATCATATCAATAACACATTTGGTATATTATCTAGTATAGTACTTGAAGCTAGGATATATATTATTAATTTATTATAGTGATGATATATCTGAAACCATACCCCGACACTGGTATCAAACCATATCAACTACAAATGCAGTATCTTGTCGGTACACTATTGACAACTATGGGTTGGAGGCTCTTGTATAGGTACTGCCTCCTATTGCTGTGCTCCATTTGTGGAACTTGTGTTTGTCATTTGATTTTACACGTAATGCCTAAGCCTTAGAGATGTGAAGAATTTAGTGTTTGAACTTGGTTAACATGTGTCCTATTTCAAAATGCCTAAATACTTCTTTTTAACAAGTTTCTGAGAGTTAGCAAGGGCTATCTTGGCAGGAAGTTTAGCATTTAATTGAACCCTGAAAAGCATTAATATGATGTAAGGGAGGATGGCTATAAGATGGCTTTCCTTTTCTCTGCTTTCAGCCATGTCTCAAGCAATGCCATTTATTTAGTTTTTGGCATCCTTGTGAGCAAATTAAACTATAGCCTTACAGGAAATGGACTTGACTGAGAAAAACCTGATGGCTGAGTTGGAGAATGCCCTCCCTGCACTGGATACCAGTCAATCTGGGAAATCAGGTGAAACAACAATTGCATCTGATTCCACAGTTGAAGCACCAGAAGATACTGAATATTCAAAATCTGATCAAGTGGACAAGCTAGAAAACAAGAAAAAAGAATTGGTCTGCTTCTTTTGCTCTACATATTCTTTTATCATTTGTATTCTCTTTCTTTTCCATTTTTTTTTTAAGTTGATGAAAACTTGGAATTTTCTCAGTGCTCATTGGAAGAGATAGTTCAGGACTTGGAGAAAAAATGGGCACAGGTACAAGAGAATGCCCTCAAGCAACCTTCTCCAGGTATATTGCACCATCCATGTTGAACTTCCTGTGGAGAATGAGTGGAACTTAAGGATGTAATCTATGATAGACTGGTTTCTAGTAGACTAATCATTTCCTCTTAATCTTATCTGCACAATATATTGTAAATCTATTGATGATGATGGCAATAGATTCTTATGCAATAAAAGAGTGCCAACAATTTTAGAAGTTTCCATGAATATTGAAAGCATTATTTTACTACTACATTGACAAGATTTCGAGCCTTAATTCCAGTAGGTGGGGTCGGCTAATTAGACTTTATTTACTAATTGGACATTTGTAAGCATAAGCCTCTAAAAGAGAAAAGGGAGAAGACTAACACAATTTGTGTTTTTCTGTACTTATTTCCTCAAAGTTTTGAAGATGCAGTGCTACTGCCCGAAGGTTGATTCCTTAATCAGTTTTGTTCTGCCACTTAATTGCATTTTCAATCTGTTGATCTGTGGAAAATCATTCTCGTATGGGGAACTTGTAAAATATTGCCTATTCTTACCATATATAAATAGAATTATGTAATGTTATCACGGCAATAACAGATGTTTTTACTGTTGGAGTCTCTGTTGCTAATGTTGTCTGGCTTGCCACAATTTCCTTCAGCTCAGAGAGAGAAAATTTTGGATAGACAGCTGCACAGCCTTATTGAACAACTAGCTACAAAGCAGGTTAACTGTTGTGATTGTGAAAATGGTTTACATTGAATCTTTTGTACTGGACCTATAGAGGAAATTCTGTGTCTTCTCTCTCCTTGTAGGCCCAAGGGGAGGGGCTGGTCAGTGATATCCATCTGAAGGAGATGGAGCTAGAAAGGTTAAATGGGCTGTGGAGGAGGCTTCAGACCAGCACTGTGGAGGCCAATACAGCCAGGAATCGGTTTGGAAGAAGCAACTCTGAGAAGGGATCTTTTTCCTTTGATTACATTGTTGACCCTCATCACAGGCTTCCTTATCACTTTGGGGGCCGAAATGAGAACCAACAGAGACTGATGCTACTCAGGTCGGCCTTTGTGCTCTACATTCTAGCTCTGCACATTTTGGTCTTCATTAAGATTTCATTCTAAAGAATGTATTGTTTCCCTTAAATGTTGTAATACTTCTTCACCAATGAACCTGATATATATGTTTTTCATTTTCAATTCTGTTGCCATTCAGGTTGTACAGAAAGATGTCTCATGTATATTATGAAACTCTTAAATTTTACTGTGCTCTCTGCACTTTATGGTTTTTCTAACTGGGAGGTTACTTCTTATTTTTGCAAGTCGAAAGTATATTTCTCTTAACATTCAGGAAATAGAAGACTGTGAGGAAAATCTTTTAAGTACATAAAAGTAGAGCAATTAAGAACTTGAAGGATATATTTCAAAGTTGGGCAATTAAATCCCACCAATCCTCAATGCACTTGGTCAAAAGTATACATCTTCCAGTTAGCAAATCTTAAAGGCCACCTGGCTGTTAGCTTCATTTAGCGTCCAAAGTCCCCACAATTTCTCAATGCTTAGTCATGTTTGTAAATGTAAGAATTAATCATCTCTGAGGTTTCTAAGTGTTGAAACTGAACCTCTTTGGCTGAGGTGAGTTATAACAAGCTTTTGAATTCGTCCAGTCCCAACCCAAACTATGATGAAGTCTCATTGCTAAGTCAGAGTTGTGACTGCAAGATAGAATTATCAGGTTGAAGTTTCTGAAATGAGACCAAAAAGTTTAATACTAACATTGACTAGTCGCTAGAAGTCACCTACCTTGTTCTAGTGTTTTTTGCTCTAACTCCCATCCGTGTTCCTTTTGAGAAAGATTACTACCGGTCTAGCCTTGTATTTTTCCTGTATATTTAAAATCCTGAGAACATCTTCTTTATTGTAAAGATCAGGAATCAGGATTCGTGTCTTGCAGTCCTCTAAATTAACAATTTCACTTATATTGATACTTTACAAACATTGTGCTACTGATTTATTCCTTGATCTTCAACACTCTTACAGGCACGAACCACTTTTTTCAGCTCTCCCCGAGTGCAAATAGTTATATCCCCCATTTCCTCCCCCCCCGGGCGCCGCCGCTCAATTCTGGATATTATTCTAAAGTTATCAGGTCAGGTCAGTTGGCATCCTTAACCCATTTATTATTACACATCATCTTATGAAAGTTAGAGAATTAAAAAATGAAGTTATTTCAGACCTGATTAACTATAATTTTATTATGTAAGAAGAAGAGTAATAGAAGTCCTTATAGATGAATGGAAAAAGTTTTTAATAGAAGAGGTAAAATAATATCAAGAAAAACTTGGTGGGATGCTCTTCTATTTGATATGGTTTGAGTTATAAAATCTGTGCACAAGATAAGACGATAGAAATGGTTGAAGAGCTAGAATTATAAAGCCAGCCTCACCTAGTGGATATAAGGTTTTGATGTAATGATGATGTTGTTGTTGCTGTAGACAGCATAATCATGCATGTATGTAATCGTCTCATCAATTTTTCTATTGTATTTCTTGAGAAAAATAGTATTTATGTTCATAACTCTTTACTGTGCAGAAATAATTAAAAAATCCATCCTTCTTGAAATAAATATTAAACTAGGTTCTATAACTAATTTCATGATAAAGAATTAGAGGGATTTGTATGCGCATTGCTAAAGCTTCCCTTTTTTCTGTTTATTGATATTTCATCTTCAACATTTGAAGCAAAAATTCGTTCCATGTGTCAACGGTCAGTGCCCATAACGATCAGGATGACTATCTGGCCTCATCAACGTTGCTCCTGTAGTATCAAGCAACCTATTTTTTAGGCCCCTCTTTCTGTATTGTACTAGTGCTTTTCTCAGCTCCTCTATTTGAGTTAAGTAGAACTCCAAATTATACACATCAAACTTCATTTCTTCTTCTGTAAGAGGCCTCATCACACAGTTTCCCCACTTGTGCCAATCCCCATTCTCATAGTATGGTTTTTCACGTCCTCAAAACTGTGAGCCCCTTGGAATTTTGAAGCCTAAGAATGGTCCTCATGGGAGCGAGGAAGGCCATATTCTGTATCCTTAGTACCTATTCAAATCTGTGATGTTCCTTGTATGACAGATATGGCATCCAACTAGCTTACCCTTCTTTTCATAATACATGAATGGTCTGAAGAACCGTTGGCCTGCTGAGATGATCACTATATCAACATTTTCAATCTGGTTCGCCCAGGCTTCATCAGCCTCATCCAAGTAGAGAGGTTTGTGAAGCTTTTGTGAGAAAAACCATCTGGGTCAGCATGTCGGGCTTTAGCCAAGGGTGGTGACCAGAGTGCTGCTATGGTGAAATTGGGCTCAGCATAGAACCAGCGTCTGAACTTTGTGTCTTGTACGTGTGAAACATCTTCAGGGTTGGCTGCTGGAAAACAACAACATATTCAGCCATAAATTCCACTATTTATGGCTCTTTTTTTACTTTAAGGCCCTTATAACTTATACAATATGTAACAGTCTCCCACCATGTTTTGCCAGAAACAGATACAATATGAAATATAAGCAGCATCCCTACTAACTTCTACGCATGTCTTAAGTCCATAGCGTTGGAAATATTCCCTTAAAGAAGGGGATTTTGTTTGGTTCCTCGCAATGTTCCCTAGTCTTCTTACCAGTGGATGCTTTTTATTAACATGATATGATATCAGGATTGCTTCAGTCGTTCTTACCTATAGTTGATGACAATCAGTTTTCAGAGGCATGAAAATGGTTTGAGCACTGACACCAGCCAATAGGCATGCCAGTGGTTGCATTTGGTTTCATTCAGGGGCGGATACAATAGTGAGCTACCCTGGACTGAAATCTAGGGCAGCCCACAAAAAAAATTTATTTTTATAATATAAATTTATTAATTTTTTAGTAATAGGCCAGCTTTAATTTAGTCCAACTCACTTTTAATTTTGCCCAACTCAGACCATCTCACTTGCCTGGATCCGCCCTTAGGTTCATTGCTACGAGTCCCCGATGAAGGCCAGAGTCTTCCCCTCTGACAAGCTCAAGGAACTGAACTGGGTCAAAGAAAGGTAACTCAAACTTGTCTGGCTTTGTGGCTTCCACCTCCATCTCATGAACTTCATGCAGTTTTGCCGATCATCCATCACACATTTAGTCTCATTTGTGTTGTAAGGGCCCTGGGATTTGTTCAGATTGCGTTTATTAAAAGTAAGATAAAAGAATTATTAAAATAAGATCGAAATATTTTTTGAATTAAAATATAAAATTATTAAAATTTATATAGACTATTTACTAAATTTTTAAAAATTTATTAAAAATTATACTTTTTTTCCATATGTTTGTTAAATGTATTTGATAAGTATCTAAATAAGAGTTTTTTTTATCAAAATATATTTATTAACAAATTCATTCAAAACTATATGTTAACATAAACAATAAATTTATTATTAAAATAGTATTTTATGATTAATGTGAATTGTTAAAAAATAAAATTAAAATTAAAAATTAAAAATAGTGTTTTATTTTTTAAATTCATATTCAAAAATAGATTCTAAAAATATTAAGAAAGAGAAATAATTATTGGTGGAATTATAATAATTTTACATAAATAATTAAAAATTGTTAAAATATATTTTCATAATAAATAATAAAAATAAAATTGAATAAAATAATTTATAAAATTTGTGAAAGGAATTTGTATTAGATAATAAAATATATATATATATATATATAGAGAGAGAGAGAGAGAGAGAGAGAAAAATTAAAATTTTAAAAATTGATGAAATGAATGATAATTTAAAAATATATTAAATGTTATTAATTATAAGACTTAAATAAATATTTTTTTAAAATTAATTTTATTGTAAAAATATGATTTAATAAATTAAAATTTTAAAAATATATTAAATGACATTAATTATCCTACGAGGATATATGAATAATTTAGACTTATTTGTAAAATATCAAATAAATTTATCTAGAGAAAATAAATTTATTTATAAAAAGTAAAATAAGAAATACATTACAAAAGACAAATATCCATAATTTTTTTTGATCTCATATCTTAATTAACAAGTACTGCCCTCTCTCTCTCTCTCTATATATATATATAGGTTACATGAATTGTAGTCTGTCGTGACACTAGTGCGTGGAATTCTTGGACGCATTCTGTAACAATGTGACTGCACGATTAATGTTGATCTCTAGTGAAATTAAAGGAGAAGTTGAGTCTTAATTTGTACAGATCATGGAGAGGTATTGTGGTAAGAATAAGGAAGACAGGAGGACTGGTAGGATAACCTTATTGGAGCTGCCACTGGAAGCTCAATGGTACGTACGTTCAGTTTCATCATCTTGGTCTGAAAATTTGTGTGAAGAAGAAGAAACCTGAAACCTGGTTTTTGGTTATATACGTACAGGTAATCTCCTCGATCGTGTTTGGATTCGTTTAACATTATTATTATTATGTAGCCGAAGTTTATGTCAAAGCTCAAAAAGTGTCTCCGGATTTCTTTCCTAAATTTGTAGAGTCAGCCCAGTGACTGATGTCCCCGGCCATCCCCATGGAAGAAGCCTGGCTTGGAGTAATCTTGGGGTTGGGGATACAAAACCTTTTGTTTTTTTATCTTTTACTCCCTTTTGCACATTTTTCTCCTACTTCTCCTCCTCCTCCGCCTTCCTACTGCTGGTGACCCTCCATCCATGGCATCCCTTGGGAGTCCATTTCATTAACAACTCGATTCATATCAAGCTGGTCACCCAGACTTCAAAGA